>NC_070583.1:35966531-35981531 GCF_027409825.1 Scomber japonicus | reverse complement strand
TGGCTGCGCTGTGTGTGTGTGTGTGTGTGTGTGTGTGTGTGTGTGTGTGTGTGTGCGTGTGTGTGTGTGTTTGGTATTTCTTCACTAACTGAAAACAGATGCAGGAGCCTTTTTACTGATCAAATCATATTAGAAACCCAGCTGGGGGCCTTTTGCTACCCTGGTGGTTGGGATTCACATATTAAACCTATTACCTACTCTTCATCTTCAAATTAAAATGCAGAAACACCCAAAAACCGTTTATAAACTTCCTTTTCCTGCCTCCCTGTAGACGATGAGTAAGAATTGTGCTCCTGGCTGTGTGGACACCAGTAAGGCAGCAGCTGTTCTGTGTGCACTCACGCTGGACTCGGGTCGGCCGGCTCGTCACGCTGACGGTCTCTCCGCTGGGCCTCGACCCACGCTCAGGGCTCTGTGGCTGGAGCGGAGCGGGGAGAGAGTCCCCTCGAGCTGGTGACTCATCCGGCTCAACCGGGAGGTGGGGCCGGCCAGGCTCCACAGGCCTGTAGGATGAAGGGCTACCGGCCGGACGGGGCTGAGGCTGCTGAGGTGGAGGCTGGGGACGAGGTTGAGGCTGCTGAGGACGAGGCTGCTGTGGTGTAGGCTGATGGGGACGAGGCTGAGGCTGCTGAGGACGAGGCTGCTGTGGTGTAGGCTGATGAGGACGAGGCTGAGGCTGCTGAGGACGAGGCTGCTGTGGTGTAGGCTGATGATGCGGCTGCTGAGGACGAGGCTGCGGCTGCTGAGGTGGAGGCTGAGGACGAGGTTGAGGCTGCTGAGGACGAGGCTGCTGAGGTGTAGGCTGATAATGTGGCTGCTGAGGCTGAGGACGAGGCTGAGGCTGCTGAGGTGGAGGCTGAGGACGAGGCTGCTGAGTCTGAGGAGGAGGCTGCTGAGGACGAAGCTGAGGCTGCTGAGGACGAGGCTGCTGAGGACGAGGCTGCTGAGGCGGAGGCTGAGGACGAGGCTGCTGGGGTGGAGGCTGAGGACGAGGCTGCTGAGGACGAGGCAGCTGGGGCGGAGGCTCACCTGCTGTTGCTCCAGAGGAAGTGGGTGTCTGCTGAGACCTGGAGGCTCCAGCACTGCTATTGAACCCAGAACCGGCACCTGAGAGGGTAGAAAGGGGGATCGGACAAACTGGACTGAACAGACTGTAGACACTTATTCATCAACCTTCTACATCTATTCCCTCGCTCCTCTTTCTTTGACAACAGTACTGTAGGTGGCGCTGTCACTGCAGAAAAATACATCAAACTACAGCCTTGGCCAAGAAGATGTAAAATAATCTACTGTAAAACCCGGTGTATGAGACGCAGCTTTAATGTGACGCAGCTTTAACGTGACTTTTCTCATCTCAAAGTGGGGTGCTGACACAGTGTGTTGATGAGAAGTATTTCAGACACTAGTTTGGGACGGCAGCGACACACGGTATGAGCACAGATCTGAAGAATAAAAGATTCACTAACGATGACGCTTTGTTTGACTCGGGGTATAATAATAAAAATTAAAGCTGCAAGCTGCGATGATCGGGCCCAAGCTCCCCCTTTCTGTTGGAGTTAGGGTAAGGGTCCAAGAGACTTTTTTGGCCGTCTTTACATGATACATATGTGTAACAAATTTTGTTTGTCTTTGTCAATCTAAGTCGAGGGGCTCAATTTTTTTAATTTTCTAAGGGGCGCTATTGAGCCATTTTACGACGCCCATTACACCCAAACCGAATCTGCAGCATTGATAGCCGTTTCTAACTCGCGATAAGCTCAACAGAGCAGATTGCACCAGACAGGAAGTCAGACACTGAATCGGCATAATAATAAAACTTCCGTCTTTCAAAATAAAACAACCCGTGCAGCCTCCCGATCGTATCTCGGCAACAAACAGGAATAAAACAGACAGATAAAGACTCCATCTAGCTACGTAGCTACTGACACATGACATCAGCACAAACATCAAAGAAAATGACCAAATCAACCAAAATTGAGCAAGTTAACAAAACTGGGCCGTTTAGTTGTGCTGCTACTACAGTAATTACGGTAGACTAAAGGCTCTCATTCGGATTGGATTGGGCTGCTACTACAGTAATTACGGTAGACTAAAGGCACCCATTCTGATTTGATTGGGCTGCCGTAATTACTGTATTAACAGTGCAACTTCATTTTAAAAGGTAGATTTCTCTCCCAGAGCTCCGCTGCTGTAACGCTCCCGGTGTGAGTTGACGCCGGGCAGAGGACGGAGCTAAACCGTAGCGCAGCTGATCCGCGCCGCTGACGGACCCGGTGGAAATCCCCAGTAATAATGAAAGGTATATAAAAAAAGACTGCGACTTATACACCGGTTTTTACGGTACTTTTGATTTGTAACAGTAACTTTGATATCGGACAACAACTACCACCCACAGATGTGACAGTGTACATTATGTACCTTGGGTATCCTGGTTGCCGTGGGTTACCAGCTGAGCTCCTCGGCCCCCCAGCTGCTCCGTGGCTCTCTGGTTGAACTGCAGGGCTGAAGCGGAGTAGTGGTAACCGGGACCTGCTGGACAGATCTCCTTAAAGGCCACTGCAGCAGAAGAAGAAGAAGAAGAAGAGTTATATCCTCAACAGTTATCATCAGAAACTGAAGATGGTCTCCTATAAAAGATCATTAAAACCACTGCAGCACATTCAGAACCAGCAGAACATAACCAATCTTTACGCTGGTTTCCAGTTACCGTGCTACGTAAGCTTTGAAGCAGAGAAGCAGCTGTTTTCTCTGCTCTCATTTTTAAACTATAAACTTCATGATACTAACACATAAACTTAGGACTCTGCTGCATAATTAACATTCTTATAGGTTTATATTAAAAGACACCAGTTTGAATCATTTTAATCATGTTTTCTTTTATATAAGAGAAGTTCTAGTATAGTCTTTTTATTGGTATTTATCACATAGATCAATCCCCACAACATACACTCCCCGATACTCTAATCAGACAAAACACAAATAGCACAAAAAGCATCATAGGTACATAAATAATAATTAAAGCCGCAAGTTGCAATGAACGGGCCTTTGTTCCCATGCCCCGCCCCAAAACAGCAAAATTCGCTGCAACGTATCTTCAAGATCATAAGACGACAGAGTGAATATGAAGTTGATTAAATTTGTAGGAGAAGAGGACTGCGAGGAAAGAAGGAACAGTCAAAACAGACGGGGTCAATTTGACCCGGGAGGCCGACAGGAAGGTTAAAGTTTACTTTTATAAACTTATAAATGTTCCAATTTAGTGTGGAGGTATTAACTTAGTAAACTTTCTAGAACACTACAAGTACATGGTCCGTAGTATACTTGCTATACTTATACTATTACGCTCAAGCATAAACTTAACTTCAAGTATACTACTGTTTGCTAAGGCTCAGCAGCCGTTGCTATGGAGACGTGAGTCAAAGGTGTGAATCTGAAGCAATCTGTTCTTATAACCTTAGGCTTCATTTCTTTATTAGCATGACAGAAGTTGAAGTTTAAATGGGAATCTTATTAACTTCTACCTTCAAGTTTTTTTTTTCTGTAGCTTCAACTTTTTATAGAACAGATATTTTCTGAAGTAGTTTTTCATCTTTGGGTCTGAAGATTTAACCAGGAGGAGTTTCATGTTGATCCAAAGTTCATCTCACTTCATAACTCCACAGATCAGATGTTAAAGTGCTGCTGCAGGTTTATAAATCACGTTATATATCTGTGATCTGCTGCAGGTTTATAAATCACGTTATATATCTGTGATCTGCTGCAGGTTTATAAATCAGGTTATATATCTGTGATCTGCTGCGAGGATATAAATCCCACAGCTGCTGCACGGTTTTTACAGCGTGTGATGGCAGAGTGCTGCATGAAGGTGGCAAACACTTTTCTACCTTCCTTCTTTCTTTCCTTCCTTCCTTTTCTCCTTTCCTCCCTTCTTTCTTTCTTTCTTTCCTTCCTTCCTTCCTTTTCTTTCTTCCTTCCTCCCTTCTTTCTTCCTTTTCTTCCCTTCCTTCCTTCCTTCCTTCCTTCCATCATCTCTCCCTTCCTTCCTTCCTTCCATCATCTCTTCCTTCCTTCCATCATCTATTCCTTCCTTCCTTTTCTTCCTTTCCTTCTTTCCCTCCTTCCCTCTCTAATTCCTCCCTTCCTTCCTTCTTTCCCTCCTTCCCTCTCTCCTTCCTTCCTTCTTTCCCTCCTTCCACCTTTCCTTCCCTCCTTCTTTCCTTCCTTCTTTCCTCCGTCCTCCCTTTCATCCTTCTTTCCTCCCTTGCTTCCTTCTTCCTCCCTTCCTTCCTTCCAAAGTTTTTACGGTTACACCACTTAGACATTTTTACCATAATCCTCTAATATATTCTCTCTAAATGGATGAAAAGCAGAAATTTGATGCTGAGTCCACAAAAAAAGAATGTGTGTATAAATCACGTTATATATCTGTGATCTGCTGCAGGTTTATAAATCACGTTATATATCTGTGATCTGCTGCAGGTTTATAAATCACGTTATATATCTGTGATCTGCTGCGAGGATATAAATCCCACAGCTGCAGGGTTTTTACAGCGTGATGGCAGAGTGCTGCATGAAGGTGGCAAACACTGTGATGTGCATCCAGATCAATTATTATTCTCAATGGAAAGAAGCTTGGTAACTTCTGTAAATATCCCAAAATATCTATCCTTCCTTCCTTCCTTCTTTTCCTTCCTCCTTGCCTTCTTTCTTCCCTTCCTCTTTTCCTTTCT
Organism: Scomber japonicus; assembly: GCF_027409825.1. NCBI lineage: Eukaryota > Metazoa > Chordata > Actinopteri > Scombriformes > Scombridae > Scomber > Scomber japonicus. The sequence continues at coordinate 35,976,801 of NC_070583.1, read as the reverse complement.
CCCTCCCTCATTCCTTATTTCCTCTGTCCTTCCTTCCTTTCCTTACTTCCATCTGTCCTCCCTCCCTCCCTCCCTCCTTCTCTCCTCCCTTCCTTCTTTCCTTCCTCTGTCCTTCCTTCCTTCCTTTCCTTACTTCCATCTGTCCTCCCTCCCTCCCTCCTTCTTTCCTTCCTCCGTCCTTCCTTCCTTCCTTTCCTTACTTCCATCTCTCCTTCCTCCCTCCCTCCTTCTCTCCTCTCTTCCTTCTTTCCTTCCTCTGTCCCCCTTTCTTCTTCCTTCCTTCCTTCTTTCTTCCCTTCCTCCCTCCCTCCTTCTCTCTTTCTTTCCTCCCCCCTACCTTCCTTCATTCTTTCCTCCGTCCATCATTCCTTCCTTCCAGCCTTCCTTCCTCCCTTCCTTTCAATGAGTGTCCTATAAAGGGTTAAACTCTTACCAAGTTTATCATTGACTCTTATTATTACTGGAGCTGCTCTCATCTCATCTATAAGTGTGATTAATAGCCAACGTCTGCAGAAACAGTTTCCAAAGTTTCCAAATCTAGAGAGAAGGTCACCACGTTGATGTAACAGCAGATACTTAACTTTATTTATGAAGCTCTTTTCATTAATCACAAATACATTTATACACGTGGGCTGTCAGCGTTAACGCGTTAATCACGGTTAGATTAATGCAATCCATAACGCGTTAATGTTTTTTTAATCGCATTTTAATGTTGCAAGCCTTTTTGTCCCTTCCACTCCCCCGTAGACGGCTCCTCTAGCTGTAGCGCTATGCTTTGAAGTGGCCTCCTGCAGTAAACCTACCGCGCTGATGGAAAGTAAGAGAGCTACTGGACTTTTGAACGGCTTGTTTAACTTTAAAACACTTCCAGACGCTTCAGTTGACAAGTCAAAAGTAAAATGCAACCTGTGTCAAACGGAGTTTAACTACCACCGGAGTACGTGGAGTTTGAGTTAGCACCTCCACGCTAAACACCCAGGTGCAGCCAAGCCAGCCTCAGCTCCACCAAAGGACCATTTTGGAGTGTGGGAGTCGCAGCAGAGCCGTGATTGATTCCCAGTTAAGACACTCTGGTAAGAAATGCTTTACATTATGGGCTTAAAACTGCCTTCAAATGGAAAATAACAGGATTTTAAACATGACATTCAAAACGCCATTAATCGTGATTAACTATAGAAATTCTGCGATTAATCTCGATTAAAAAAAATTAATCGTTTGACAGCCCTAATATGTATAAATGATTTTAGCTGTAAGTCTATAATGAGAAACTTTCTCAAATAATTAAATTAAATTAAATAATTATTAGTTTGAGGTTGTTTCTCATTACAAACACTTACAGGATCTTTTTTTTCATCACATTGGCAGAAACGGGTTTCCACAGAGGAGACACAGTCAGCAGTGACACCTGTACACGGCTCAGTGACAAATAAATAAATAATATGTTTTAAAAACTAGTTTATAAAGCAGCATCAGGTTTGTTAAAATGTACATTTAGTATTTTTGTTGGTTTTTTATCATTTAAATGACATTTACACCATTTTTTTTAACCAAAAGTAAGACTGAATGCTCCTGAAAATGTCAAATGGTGTAACCACAAAAGAATGATTTTGGTTACACCACTTAGACATTTTTGCCATAATCCTCCCTCCCTCCCTCCCTTCCAAAGTTTTTATGGTTACACCACTTAGACATTTTTACCATAATCCTCTAATATATTCTCCTTCCTTCCTTCCTTCCTTCCTCCCTCCCTCCCTTCCTTCCTTCTCTCTTTCTTTCCTCCCTTCCTTCATTCCTTTTGTCATTCCTTCCTTTATTCCTCCCTTCTTTCCTTCCTACCTCCCTCCCTCCTCCCTTCCTTCATTCCTTCTGTCATTCCTCACTCCCTTCCTTCCTTCCTCCTTCTCTCTTTCTTTCCTTCCTCCCTTCCTTCCTTCTTCCTCCCTTCCATCCTTCCTCTTTTCCTTCCTTCTTCCTTCCTTCCTCCCTTCCTTCCTTCCTCCCAAAGTTTTTATGGTTACACCACTTAGACATTTTTACCATAATCCTCTAATATATTCTCTCTAAATGGATTAAAAGCAGAAATTTGATGCTGGGTCCACAAAAAAAGAATGTGTGAAGTTATTCATACGTTTATTTTCACATTTTAACCCTTTAAATTTAAACTGAACCACATGGAGACAGTAAAACCATCACTGACCCTTAAACACATGCATCTTAAACCAACCTGAACCAAAGTAAGGACATCTCTGGCAGTTGGGCCCCCAGGCTTTGCCGACTCGGCTGCAGCAGCAGATCTGCTTGGTGATGTTCCTGAGGATGGGCAGGGAGCAGGAGGACGGACCCTGACCCGCACCCAGGACGCGGAAACACTGACCCTTCTCGTCTGAGATCACGCTCTGAGCTGAGGAGGACACACAGCAGGAGGACACACAGCGGACATGTTACACACACACACCTACACACACACACACACACACTGGAGCTGGAGCTGGGAGTCCAAACACACTTAAAGCCGAGGCATCATCAGCGGAGCCCTGCATGCAGGATTGAAACATGCTGCTGCTTCTCAGCTCCATTCAGGCCGACATGAACAGAGACATTCAGACAGGACGGCCTCGACGGACACTCAACACAAATCAAGCAAGCCGCCCACCGTTTGATCTGATACGAGGAACAAGAAGAACCATTTAGGAACAAAGACAGAGGAGCTTGTTGATGACAGAGAGCTGCTGTGTTGATCTAAATCACCATGTTTACTTGCTGGCTTTCTGTACCCTGCTCGCCCGTTGCTTAATCCTTCTGAAATGGAAAGATGCCATCCCTCCATCCCACACACTTCATGGATCAGAAGTATTTTATATTATATGAAATTGGAAAAAATAAAACACACGCTTTAGAGGTTCAACTGGTAAATTCAATAAGATTTGGCAACCCCCTTTCTGAGATATGTGGAAGAGAAATCAGAGCTGGATGAATAGAGTTAATTAGGACAACCACTGACTTCATTGTGTCCAGATGACAACCTGCTTAACCCTCCTGTTGTCCTTGAGTCAAGGAAGGAAGGAAGGAAGGAGGGAGGAAGAAGGAAGGAAAGGAGGGAGGAAGGAGGGAAGGAAGAAGGAAGGAAAGGAGGGATGAAGGAAGGAAGGAAAGGAGGGAAGGAAGAAGGAAGGAAAGGAGGGAGGAAAGAAGAACGAGAGACGGAAGGAAGAAGGAAGGAAAGGAGGGAAGGAAAGGAGGAAGGAAGGAAAGGAGGGAGGAAAGAAGGAAGGAAAGGAGGGAGGAAGGAGGGAAGGAAAAGAGGAAGGAAGGAAAGGAGAGAGGGAGGAAAGAAAGAGAAGGAGGGAAGGAAGGAAGAAGGAAGGAAGGAAAGGAGGGAGGAAAGAAGGAAGGAAAGGAGGGAGGAAGGAAAGGAGGGAGGAAAGAAGGAAGGAAGAAGGAAGGAAGGAAAGGAGGGAGGAAAGAAAGAGAAGGAGGGAAGGAAGGAAGAAGGAAGGAAGGAAGGAAAGAAGGAAGGAAAGAGGGAAGGAAGGAAGAAGGAAGGAAAGGAGGGAAGAAAGAAGGAAGGAAAGGAGGGAGGGAGGAAAGAAGGAAGGGAGGAAAGAAGGAACAGTCAAAACACATGGGGTCAATTTGACCTACGACACGAGGGTTAAATACTATCCAAAGTCTGGAGAAGAATCTCAACTATCCGACTTCCCATCTGAACATATTTGGGTTTCTAAGCAGGGTTGGTTGAGAAGTCAGTAATCATATTAATGAACTGTATCCCACGGTTACGCTACATTTCTCATATAACCAGACAAAGTTTAAGACCTACCATCGTTAATAACAAGACTTTTTTTATTACCTTAAACTCTTAAAATCTAACATAAGACTTTTTAACCCTCCTGTTGTCCTCGAGTCAAGGAAGGAAGGAGGAAAGAAGGAAAGAAAAGAGGGAGGAAGGAGGAAGAAAGGAAAGGAGGGAGGGAGGGAGGGAGGGAGGAGGAAGGATAAAAGAAAAAAAAGGAGGGAGGGAGGGAGGGAGGGAGGAAGGAAGGAAGGATATGATGGGTTACTTTACTGTAGTACAGTTTGAGGTACTCGTACTTTACAGTAGTACAGTTAGAGGTACTTGTACTTTACTGTAGTACAGTTAGAGGTACTAGTACTTTACTGTAGTACAGTTAGAGGTACTTCTACTTTACTGTAGTACAGTTTGAGGTACTTGTACTTTACTGTAGTACAGTTAGAGGTACTTGTACTTTACTGTAGTACAGTTAGAGGTACTTGTACTTTACTCTAGTACAGTTTGAGGTACTTGTACTATACTGCAGTACAGTTTGAGGTACTTGTACTCTACTGTAGTACAGTCTGAGGTACTAGTACTTTACTGTAGTACAGTTTGAGGTACTTGTACTTTACTGTCGTACAGTTTGAGGTACTTGTACTTTACTGTAGTACAGTTTGAGGTACTTGTACTTGACTGCAGTACAGTTTGAGGTACTAGTACTTTACTGTCGTACAGTTTGAGGTACTTGTACTTTACTGTAGTGCAGTTTGAGGTACTTGTACTTGACTGCAGTACAGTTTGAGGTACTAGTACTATACTGTAGTACTTGTACTTTACTATAGTACAGTCTGAGGTACTAGTACTCTACTGTAGTACTTGTACTTTACTGTAGTACAGTTTGAGGTACTAGTACTATACTGTAGTACAGTTTGAGGTACTTGTACTTTACTGTAGTACAGTTAGAGGTACTTTGTACATTACTGTAGTACAGTTAGAGGTACTTGTACTTTACTGTAGTACAGTTTGAGGTACTAGTACTATACTGTAGTACAGTTAGAGGTACTTGTACATTACTGTAGTACAGTTAGAGGTACTTGTACTTTACTGCAGTACAGTTTGAGGTACTAGTACTTTACTGCAGTACAGTTAGAGGTACTTCTACTTTACTGTAGTACAGTTTGAGGTACTTGTACTTTACTGTAGTACAGTTTGAGGTACTTATACTTTACAGTAGTACAGTTTAAGGTACTCGTACTTTACAGTAGTACAGTTAGAGGTACTAGTACTTTACTCTAGTACAGTTTGAGGTACTTGTATTCTATAATATAACAAGCTTTTAAAATACAACACATTGTTAAAGATGAAACCAGTCAGCAGTGTGTAGTCGGCTCACATTTCAGATGTCTATGAGTTGTTAACAGCTCCACCAAATACTGATTCTTCCCTCTAAACTTCTCACATGCTTTCATTTCAATAAATGTTCAAATGATCCAATAAATGTTCAAATGATCCAATAAATGTTCAAATGATCCAATAAATGTTCAAATGATCCAATATTTCAGCAAAAATCAAAGATTAGAGAAAAAGTCCAAAAAACTGAAAACACATTTGTGTATCAGAGCTTTGTTTCTTCTTCTTTCCTCTCTCATTAATCATCTCCCCTCTTGAAGTCGGTATTTACATTTTGTTGTTAATACTGCGATCTCGGGTGTTTACAGTGCTGCGGAACATAAACGACACACACACACACACACACACACAAAACACACACAGAGAATATACACACCCCTCCTCGAGCACATCCGGCCAGATTGTAAGCAACAGAGAGACGAGACATTATCAGGCTTCATCAACCAGCATTAAGCTTTGATTAGTGCGTTGTCATTGGTTACCAGGCGGACCAGCATCCTGCAGCAGACCCACCACTCCTCCTCCTCCTCCTCCTCCTCCTCCTCCTCCTCCTCCTCTTCTTCTTCAGCGAATGCCGGTTGGAATAAGCAGAGCTCCAGTCGGGGCTTCACAGAAAGCATGTGAGCACCAGACCTGATGAAGTGCACGGATCCTCCAGCAGAACAAAGTGTTCCACTGAGCGCTCACAGAACAAAGACTTCATTTGGCCTTCGACGGAACAAAGAGACCGACTGACTGTCACACAGAACAAAGACTTCATTGGCCTTTAGAGGAATGGAAAGTTTCATCAAGTCTCTGTAAAGCTCCGTGAAGCCAGCTGAATATTAAAGGGCCAATTCACCTATTTTACACAATGTTTGACAGACAAGGAAGGAAGGATGGAAGGAAGGAAGGAAAGGAGGGAAGGAAGGAAGGTAGGAGGGAGGAAGAAGGAAGAAAGGAGGAAGGAAGGAAGGAAAGAGAGAAGGAGGGAAGGAAGGGAGAAGGAAGAAGGAAGGAAAGGAGGGAGGAAAGAAAGGAGGGAGGAAAGAAAGAGAAAAGGAGGGAAGGAAGGAAAGGAGGGAGGGAGGAAAGAAAGAGAAAAGGAGGGAAGGAAGGAAAGGAAGGAATGAAGGAAGAAATAAATGAAGGAAGGAAGGAAGGAAGGAAAGAAAGAGAAAAGGAGGGAAGGAAGGAAAGGAGGGAGGGAGGAAAGGAAGAGAGAAGGAGGGAAGGAAGGGTGAAGGAAGAAGGAAGGAAAGGAGGGAGGAAAGAAAGGAGGGAGGAAAGAAAGAGAAAAGGAGGGAAGGAAGGAAAGGAGGGAGGGAGGAAAGAAAGAGAGAAGGGGGGAAAGAAGGAAAGGAAGGAAGGAAGGAATGAAGGAATGAAGGAAGGAAGGAAAGGAGGAAGGAAGGAGGGAGGAAGGAAAGGAGGAAGGAAGGAGGGAGGAAGGAAAGGAGGAAGGAAGGAGGGAGGAAAGAAAGAGAGAAGGAGGGAAGGAAGGGTGAAGGAAGAAGGAAGGAAGAAGGAAGGAAAGGAGGGAGGAAAGAAAGAGAAAAGGAGGGAAGGAAGGAAAGGAAGGAAGGAAGGAAGGAAGGAAGGAAGGAAGAAGTAAGGAAAGGAGGGAAGGAAAGGAAGGAAGGAAGGAAGGAAAGGAGGGAAGGAAGGAAGGAGGAAGGAAAGGAGGGAGGAAGGAAAGAAAGAGAGAAGGAGGGAAGGAAGGGTGAAGGAAGAAGGAAGGAAAGGAGGAAGGAAGGGACGGAGGAAGGAAAGGAGGGAGAAAAGAAGGAAGGAAAGGAGGGAGAAAAGAAGGAAGGAAGGGAGGAAAGAAGGGACAGTCAAAACGGGCAGGGTCAATTTGACCCGGGAGGACGACATGAGGGTTAAGTTTACAAGAATAAATTAATAATGATGTAATTTGTCTTTCTCACAAAGGAAGAAGGAAGGAGGGAGGGAGGAAAGGAGGGAGAAAAGAAGGAAGGAAAGGAGGGAAGGAAAGGAGGAAGGAAGGAGGGAGGGAGGAAAGCTTCACTAGGAGGACATCAGTATGTAATTGGTCACCTGTTGCTTTTCATTCACTTCAATGAAATCATAACTGTGACAGTCAGCGGTCGTCCTCATGAGCTCAGATGGATTCAGGAAGTCCTGATCTGGAGTCTGCATTATTCCTGATTTCATTCTCAAGCCGGGCGGCGTGTGTGTGTGTGTGTGTGCACGTGTGTGGGCGTGCACGTGTGTGTGTTACTTACAGATGCAGATTCCATGTGAGGCGTCGAGGATGAACCCCGCCCTACACACACAGCTATAGCTCCCCCCGGTGTTCACACAGATCCCGTTCTCACACAGCCCCGGCTGGAGGCACTCATTCACATCTACACACACACACACACACACACACACACACACACACACACACACAGATTACCATGTATACACACACATACACACACACACACACAAATTATGAATACAGGGCCACACAAATGGACATTCACTCAGTTGCTCATAGATGTAGAGAGACAGAGCTGTGGTTTCATTCTGTTTCTATAAAGTTAACATTTAGTTTTCTATCACCAAATTAAACCTTTACTAAACTAACCTAAACCAAATTAAACCTTTACTAAACTAACCTAAACTAAACTAAACCTTTACTAAACTAACCTAAATTAAACTAAACCTTTACTAAACTAACCTAAATTAAACTAAACCTTTACTAAACTAACCTAAATTAAACTAAACCTTTACTAAACTAACCTAAACTAAACTAAACCTTTACTAAACTAACCTAAATTAAACTAAACCTTTACTAAACTAACCTAAACTAAACTAAACCTTTACTAAACTAACCTAAACTAAACTTAAACTAAACCTTTACTAAACTAAACTTAAACTAAACCTTTACTAAACTAACCTAAATTAAACTTAAACTAAACCTTTACTAAACTAACCTAAACTAAATCTTTACTAAACTAACCTAAACTAAACTAAACTAAACTAAACTAAACCTTTACTAAACTAACCTAAACTAAACCTTTACTAAACTAACCTAAACTAAACTAAACCTTTACTAAACTAACCTAAACTAAACTTAAACTAAACCTTTACTAAACTAACCTAAATTAAACTTAAACTAATCTAAACTATCCCTAATTAACCGTAAACTCAGGACTGATAGTGGTGCGGGGGTGCTATGTATGTATGCGGCTCCATTTTAAACACATGACATATAAAACATTATTTGAAAATAACCCTTTTAACTATCTCGCCTCTTATCTGCCATATTGTCACATTAATGCTGCAGCAGTACAAAGAAAGGTCAGTAGGGGGCAGTAGCATGTGACAAATATCTAAAAATAGAAAACTAATAAATATAGTTAACTTCAGGAAGTATCTACGCCCAGCTCCATTTATTCTTTATGTCTTCGTCGACATCTTTGGTGTCTTCCTCTGGTTTCATAAACTTGGCCTAATAGTAGGCCTATTGATCTGGGTGAACGTACGTCGGAGATACTATCAGCCGTGTAAACTAAACTAAACTTAATCTAAATTAAATCTGAACTAAATTAAACCTAATCTAAACTAAATTAACCTAAAACTAAACTATCAAATGTAACTAACCCTAACTTAAACTCAGTGAAACTTAAGGTAAGCTAAATCTAAACTAACCTAGATCTAAACTATCAAACTAAGCTGAACTAACCTAAACTTAAACTAAAACTAAACTAAGCTTTCAAACTAAACTAAACTAACTTCACATAAACTTAACTTAAACTAAATTCATCTAAACTAAAACTAAACCAAATCAACCTAAACTTAAACTAAAACTGAACTATCCCAAACTAAATTAAACCTAATCTAAACTAACCTAAAACTAAGCGTTCAAACTAAACTAAACTTAGCGTTCAAACTAAACTAAACTAACTTAAACTAATCGAAACTAAAAGTAAATTAATCTAAACTAAAACTAAACTAAATCAATCTAAACTGAACTAACCTGAACTTAAACTAAAACCAAATGGTCCCAAACTAAACTTAAACTTAAACTAACCTAAAACTAAGCGTTCAAACTAAACTAACTTCACATAAACTTAACTTAAACTAACTTAAACTAATTGAAATTAAACTTAAACTAAATTAATCTAAACTAAATTAATCTAAACTAAAACTAAAGTAAATCACCCTAAGCTTAACTAAACTAAAACTAAATTAAACCTAATGTAAACTAGCCTAAAACTAAGCTTTCAAACTAAACTAACTACACATAAACTTAAATTAAACTAACCTAAACTTAAACTATCCCAAACAAAACTTAAACTAAATCAAGCTAAAATAAACTAAATTAAAACAACCTAACTTGAACTTAAACTAAAACTAAATTATCCCAAACTAAACTTAAACTAACTTAAAACTAAGCTTTCAAACTAAACTAACTTAAACTAATCGAAACTAAACTTAAACTAAATTAATCTAAACTAAAACTAAACTAAGCTTTCAAACTAAACTAAACTAACTTCACATAAACTTAACCTGTACTAACTTAAACTTAAACTAACTTAAACTAACCTAAACTAATTTAAACCTAACCTAACCTTATCTACCCCCCCCCCCCCCCTCATGTTCTTGTGTTTGTTCAGAGAGGGAACGAGCTCCACATTCACACAGCCGACGGTGTTTGTCAGATCGAATGTCTTCACGCAGCCGCCGGTGGTTTGTCAGATCGAATGTCTTCACGCAGCAGGAATGAGTCGAACACGCTGCTGAACACGCTGCTGGACTCTGGAGCAGCAGTAATTACTCAGAGACAGACGCTCCGCTCCGCCAGGAGCTGATATCATGGGTTCGTGTCCCAAACCGTCAACATCAAGCACCGAGTCACACTCATTACGTTAACTTTATAAAGACGTTGTTGATGTGTGTTAGCATCTAGCATACGTAATGTTTGCTAGCATCATTCTGGAGATTACATCAGAACAAACCAGCAGCTGGATTTCTGCCAGATGTGTTTGATGTTTGAAGATAAAACTTTATTTATAACTAAATGTATTAACACTGGATTTAATAATAACTGTGTAAACTATGTGTGTGTGTCTGTTACTGTGTGTGTGT
>NC_070583.1:35946531-35961531 GCF_027409825.1 Scomber japonicus | reverse complement strand
ATTATCATGATGTCATTATCATGATGTCATTATCATGATGTCATTATCATGATGTCATTATCATGATGTCATGATGAGTGCTGGAGAACTAAAGTAGCTTCAGTTAGAAACTACATACAGGCAGTGTGTGTGTGTGTGTGTGTGTGTGTGTCTGTGTGTGTGTGTGTCTGTTACTGTGTGTGTGTGTGTGTGTGTGTGTCTGTTACCGTGTGTGTGTGTGTGTGTGTATGTGTGTGAGTTAACTGGAGGGTGTGTTGGGGTTACCGTGTGTGTTACTGTGTGTGTGTGTGTGTGTGTGTGTGTGAGTTAACTGGAGGGTGTGTTGGGGTTACCGTGTGTGTTAGTGTGTGTGTGTGTGTGTGTGTGTGTGTGTATGTGTGTGTGTGTGTGTGTGTGTGTGTGTGTGTGTGTGTGTGTACCTGTATTAGGAGGACAGAGGACACAGTCCGTGGTCCCCCAGGCTTTCCCGATGCCTCTGCAGCAGGTATCTCTACTCCTCAGTCCAGGCAGAGGAGAGCTGCACTAAAGACACACACACACACACACACACACACACACACACACACACACACACACACACACACACACACACACACACACACACACACACACACACACACACACACACACAAACACAAACTTTTAAAATATTTTTTTATATCCATATTTTATATCACGGTTACTTTAATCTAAACCAGGGGGTCAAACATGAGGCCCGTGGACCTGGACCTTTCCTCCCTCTCTTCTTTTCCTTCCTCTCTTCCTCCCTCCCTTCCTTACATCTCTTTCCTGTCTTATTTTCTTTCCTTCTGTCCTTCCTTCATATTTCCTTCCTTCCTTCCTTCCTTCTTTCCTTTCTTTCTTCCTTCCCTCTTCCTGTCTTATTTTCCTTCCTTCTGTCCCTCCTTCCTTCATCCTTCCTTCCTTCCTTCCCTCCCTCTTTCATTCCTGTCTTTTCTGTTCTTCCTTCCTTCCTTCCTTCTGTCATTCCTTCCATCTTTCCTATCTTTCTTCCTTCCCTCTTCCTGTCTTATTATCCTTCCTTCCTTCTTTCCATCCTTTTTTTCCTTTCTTCTGCCCTTCCTTCCATCTTTCCTTCCTTCTTTCTTTCATGCCTCTTATTTTCCTTCCTTCTGTCCTTCCTTCCTTCCTTCCTTCTTTCCTTCCTGTCTCATTTTCCTTCCTTCCGTCTTTCCATCCTTTCTTTTCCTTCCTTCTGTCCTTTCTGATCCAAACATAAAATCCAGAGGGTTCAACAAGAGTGTTACAACAGAATTAAAAAACTTATTATCCTCCTTTCATCCTTTCATCCTTTCAGACGTTTAAAAACCTTTAAGGAGAAACATTGTGAAGAGGAGAAGGACTGATGAGTTGTAGACTTGTTTCTATTTAAAGTCTCTGGAGCCAAAAAGCTTTTCAACAGTAGATTCTTCTTTAAAGCTCTCTGGAAGTAGAGCAGTACATTGTGTCCTGACAGTGGCACTAGAGCAGGGATGCCAAACATGAGGCCCGTGGGCCAGATCCGGCCCGCCGAGGGGTCTGATCCGGCCCACTTTCCTTCCTGTCTTCTTTTCCTTCCAACCCTCCTGTCATCTGTCCTTCTTTCCTTCCTCCCTTTCTTACTTCTTTCCTTCTTTGTTTCCTTCCCTCCGTCCTTCCATCTTTCCTTAATTTTCTTATCCTTCCTTCCTTCCTTCCTTCCCTCCATCCTTCCTTTCTTCCATCTTTCCTTCATCTTCTTTTCCTTTCTTCCTTTCCTTCCTTCCTTTCTTGTCTTCTTTTCCTTCCAACCCTCCTGTCATCTGTCCTTCTTTCCTTCCTCCCTTTCTTACTTCTTTCCTTCTTTGTTTCCTTCCCTCTGTCCTTCCTTCCTTTCATCTTTCCTTAATTTTCTTTTCTTTCTTCCTTTCCTTCTTTCCTTCTTTGTTTCCTTCCTTCCTTCCATCTTTCCTTCATCTTCTTTTCCTTTCTTCCTTCCCTTCCTTCCTTCCTGTCTTCTTTTCCTTCCTTCCTTCCTTCCTTCCTTCCTTCCTTCCTTTTGTCTTTCCTTCCCTCTTTTCTTTCCTTCCTGTCACTTTCACCTTCTTTCCTCCCTTCCTTCCTTTCTTCCTTTCCTTCCTTCCTTTTGTCTTTCCTTCCCTCTTTTCTTTCCTTCCTGTCACTTTCACCTTCTTTCCCTACTTCCTTCCTTCCTTTTGTCTTTCCATCCTTGTTTCCTCCCTTCCTTCCATCTTTTTAATGATCTGGCCCACATCAGATCAGAGTGGTCTGTATGAGTTTGACTCCTCTGCTCTAGAGGAAAGGTGACGGGATCAGTTTTAAATCGATGGGATTCATCCTCCTGCACACTCCAAAAAATATTAAAAGCAGATTTCATGGAAACCTGGAAACCTGGCAGGTCCGATGTGAGATGTGTTGATAAAAAAAAAAACTGAGAACACATGAAATATATTTTCTGGCTGACTGAGAATTTACATTTCACATATTTTCTAATCAAACTGCGATCGGCTCCTCTTGTCTGACGGCAGCTGTTTAATGTGCAGTTAACCCTTTACTGTCCTACTTCTGTAAATACCCCAAATATCCTTCCTTCCTTCCTTCCTTCCTTCTTTCCTTCCTTCCTTCCTTCCTTCCTTCCTCCCTCCACAGGCTTTAACCCTTTATTGGGCAAATAACTTCTGTAAATACCCCAAAATATCCTTCCTTCCTTTCTTCTTTGCTTCCTTCCTTCCTTTCTTTCCTTCCTTCTTTCCTTCCTTCTATCTGTCCTTCCTCCCTCCCTTCCTTCTTTCCTTCCTCCGTCCTTCCTTCCTTTCCTTACTTCCATCTGTTCTTCCTCCCTCCCTCCATCCTTCTCTCCTCCTTTCCTTCCTCCATCCCCCTTTCTTCTTCCTTCCTTCTTTCTTCCCTTCCACCCTCCCTCCTTCTCTCTTTCTTTCCTCCCCCCTACCTTCCTTCCTTCTTTCCTCCGTCTTTCCTTCCTTCCATCCTTCCTTCCTCCCTTCCTTCTTTCCTTCCTCCGTCCTTCCTTCCTTCCTCCCTGCCTTCTTTCTTCCCTTCCTCGTTCCTTATTTCCTCCGTCCTTCCTTCCTTCCATCTGTCCTTCCTCCCTCCCTCCTTCTCTCCTCCCTTCCTTCTTTCCTTCCTCCGTCCTTCCGTCCTTCCTTCCTTCCTTTCCTAACTTCCATCTGTTCTTCCTTCTTCTCTCCTCCTTTGCCCTTTCTTCTTCCTTCTTTCTTCCCTTCCTCCCTCCCTCCTTCTGTCTTTCTTTCCTCCCCCCTACCTTCCTTCCTTCCTTCCTTCTTTCCTCCGTCTTTCCTTCCTCCTTCCTTCCATCCTTCCTTCCTTCCTTCCTCCCTCCCTTCCTTTCAATGAGTGTCCTATAAAGGGTTAACAAGACGTTCTCTGTCCTCTTAGATGAGTTTGGATGCGGTTCAACATCACAAGAGCGAGCGGTTCTTTTTCTTCTTCATGGGATATATTTTGATGTTTATGATCCTGTAAGAGTCCTTTTCTGGTTCACATTAGCTGTGTTGGCTGCAGCTGGAGATAAATAGCGTGTTCGCACTCCTCTGTTCCTTCCTTCCTTCCTGCCTTCCTTCCTTCCTTCCTTCCTTCCTCCACAGGCTTTAACTCTTTATTGGGCAAATAATTATATTTGGTAACTTCTGTAAATACCCCAAAATATCCTTCCTTCCTTTCTTCCTTCCTTCCTTCCTTCCTTCTTTGCTTCCTTCCTTCCTTCCTGCCTTCTTTCTTCCCTTCCTCTTTTCCTTTCTCCCTCCCTCGTTCTTTATTTCCTCCGTCCTTCCTTCCTTTCCTTCCTTCTATCTGTTCTTTCTCCCTCCCTCCTTCTCTCATCCCTTCCTTCTTTCCTTCCTCCGTCCTTCCATCCTTCTTTCCTTCCTTCCTTCTATCTGTCCTTCCTCCCTCCCTTCCTTCTTTCCTTCCTCCGTCCTTCCTTCCTTCCTTTCCTTACTTCCATCTGTTCTTCCTCCCTCCCTCCTTTCCTTCCTCCATCCCCCTTTCTTCTTCCTTCCTTCCTTCTTTCTTCCCTTCCTCCCTCCCTCCTTCTCTCCTCCCTTCCTTCTTTCCTTCCTCCATCCCCCTTTCTTCTTCCTTCCTTCCTTCTTTCTTCCCTTCCTCCCTCCCTCCTTCTCTCCTCCTTTCCTTCTTTGCTTCCTCCATCCCCCTTTCTTCTTCCTTCCTTCCTTCTTTCTTCCCTTCCTCCCTCCCTCCTTCTCTCTTTCTTTCCTTTATGATCCTGTAAAAAAAAAAAAAAAAAGCTGGAGTCCTTTTCTGGTTCACATTAGCTGTGTTGGCTGCAGCTGGAGATAAATAGCGTGTTCGCACTCCTCTGTTCCTTCCTTCCTTCCTTCCTTCCTTCCTTCCTTCCTTCCTCCACAGGCTTTAACTCTTTATTGGGCAAATAATTATACTTGGTAACTTCTGTAAATACCCCAAAATATCCTTCCTTCCTTCCTTCTTTGCTTCCTTCCTTCCTTCTTTGCTTCCTTCCTTCCTTCCTGCCTTCTTTCTTCCCTTCCTCTTTTCCTTTCTCCCTCCCTCGTTCTTTATTTCCTCCGTCCTTCCTTCCTTTCCTTCCTTCCATCTGTTCTTCCTCCCTCCCTCCTTCTCTCCTCCTTTCATTCTTTGCTTCCTCCATCCCCCTTTCTTCTTCCTTCCTTCCTTCTTTCTTCCCTTCCTCCCTCCCTCCTTCTCTCTTTCTTTCCTTTATGATCCTGTAAAAAAAAAAAAAAAAGCTGGAGTCCTTTTCTGGTTCACATTAGCTGTGTTGGCTGCAGCTGGAGATAAATAGCGTGTTCGCACTCCTCTGTTCCTTCCTTCCTTCCTGCCTTCCTTCCTTCCTTCCTTCCTTCCTCCACAGGCTTTAACTCTTTATTGGGCAAATAATTATATTTGGTAACTTCTGTAAATACCCCAAAATATCCTTCCTTCCTTTCTTCCTTCCTTCCTTCCTTCCTTCTTTGCTTCCTTCCTTCCTTCCTGCCTTCTTTCTTCCCTTCCTCTTTTCCTTTCTCCCTCCCTCGTTCTTTATTTCCTCCGTCCTTCCTTCCTTTCCTTCCTTCTATCTGTTCTTTCTCCCTCCCTCCTTCTCTCATCCCCTTCCTTCTTTCCTTCCTCCGTCCTTCCATCCTTCTTTCCTTCCTTCCTTCTATCTGTCCTTCCTCCCTCCCTTCCTTCTTTCCTTCCTCCGTCCTTCCTTCCTTCCTTTCCTTACTTCCATCTGTTCTTCCTCCCTCCCTCCTTTCCTTCCTCCATCCCCCTTTCTTCTTCCTTCCTTCCTTCTTTCTTCCCTTCCTCCCTCCCTCCTTCTCTCCTCCCTTCCTTCTTTCCTTCCTCCATCCCCCTTTCTTCTTCCTTCCTTCCTTCTTTCTTCCCTTCCTCCCTCCCTCCTTCTCTCCTCCTTTCCTTCTTTGCTTCCTCCATCCCCCTTTCTTCTTCCTTCCTTCCTTCTTTCTTCCCTTCCTCCCTCCCTCCTTCTCTCTTTCTTTCCTTTATGATCCTGTAAAAAAAAAAAAAAAAAGCTGGAGTCCTTTTCTGGTTCACATTAGCTGTGTTGGCTGCAGCTGGAGATAAATAGCGTGTTCGCACTCCTCTGTTCCTTCCTTCCTTCCTTCCTTCCTTCCTTCCTTCCTTCCTCCACAGGCTTTAACTCTTTATTGGGCAAATAATTATACTTGGTAACTTCTGTAAATACCCCAAAATATCCTTCCTTCCTTCCTTCTTTGCTTCCTTCCTTCCTTCTTTGCTTCCTTCCTTCCTTCCTGCCTTCTTTCTTCCCTTCCTCTTTTCCTTTCTCCCTCCCTCGTTCTTTATTTCCTCCGTCCTTCCTTCCTTTCCTTCCTTCCATCTGTTCTTCCTCCCTCCCTCCTTCTCTCCTCCTTTCATTCTTTGCTTCCTCCATCCCCCTTTCTTCTTCCTTCCTTCCTTCTTTCTTCCCTTCCTCCCTCCCTCCTTCTCTCTTTCTTTCCTTTATGATCCTGTAAAAAAAAAAAAAAAAAGCTGGAGTCCTTTTCTGGTTCACATTAGCTGTGTTGGCTGCAGCTGGAGATAAATAGCGTGTTCGCACTCCTCTGTGCTCTGACAGAAGAATCCCCTCTGTGCTCGTATTTCACGCTGGTAATAAAGAGCAGCTTGTGTGTTGCGGTAGCTGCTGTCGCACAGAGCCGAGGTTACAACTGTGTGACTCTTTGAACCGCAGCAACACCACGACTACCGAACGCCACCGAGCCGCCTCCAGTTCAAACATCCAAATAAGATTAAGACTGTGTGTGTGTGTGTGTGTGTGTGTGTCTATTAGAGCCCGACTGATACAGGACTTTTGAAACCGAGTGGAAAACTTCACAGATAGCCGATAGAGCAGAGGTGTCAAACTCATTTTCATTCAAGGGTCACATACAGACCAATCTGATCTCATGTGGGCCGGATCATTAAAAAGATGGAAGGAAGGAAGGAAGGAAGGAAGGAAGGAAGGAAGGAACACTAACCACTAACAGGTTGTTGGTGTAATGAACACTGCAGCCTGTAGGGGGAGCTGGCAGCTGTTGGTGATTAAAGCCACAGACTGTATAAAAGAAATGGACGTAACATCCGTGACGTCACCCATTGGTTTGTGGACTGCTGCTGGGAAAAAAAGAACACGGATTCTACTTATATGGTCATGAGGCGGAGTCATGAGGCGGAGTCATGGACGGGGCGGGACCAACGGCAGAGCGGGGAGGCTGCGATCGGTTGCGAGGGCTGGATCTGGAGGACATTGGTCAATCAACCTGTCAATCAGGACGTAGCCACGCCCTAATGCATACCCTGCTTTATCGTCACATATAAAATCAGGGAGGCCAAAATGTCCCAAATGAACATCATACTGCATTGAAGAAGGCTTTAAACTAGCGATTGAGACCATAAACACATTTTGAAAACGTTTACTGAGGTTAGAAATCAAGTGAGAAGTTGGTGAATTCTCCATTGACTTGTATAGAGACGGTCGCCCCCTAGTGGCCTTTTGATAGAATGCAGCTCTAAGTTACTTCCTCATTGGCTTCTTTTCAGAGGACCGGAGCTCCCCGCCTGGTTAAAGCCAATTAAAGCAGTTCTAGTATGTGGCTCCTTCTCACCTGTCCGTCTTTGACTTCTCTGAAGCAGTACTTGAACCCGGAGTACTGGGTGTACGTGCCGTCGCCCGTCACCGTCTGGGCCTGGATCCCTGCCACCACCGCCGCCGGGGCTGCTGGGGCCGGGGCTGCTGGGGCTGCCAGGGCCGCTGGGGCCGGAGCACCTGCCGACCCCGAGTGTGAGCTGGAGGAGAGCGTCCGCAGCGTGGGGCTGAATCCAGACACCTGGAACCAAACAAACATTTCATTTACTGGTTTTTGTTAGTTTGTTAGTTTTACTCACAGCTGCTGTTTTAATCTCATTCGTTCATATTCTCACCTTCCGCACCTGGTGGATCTTCACGCTGGCCTCGGGGGGGTGCTGCACCATGACCTTCACCATGGAGGGGCCGGGAGCTGCACAGACAAGCACACACTGGGTCTGTTTAGAGTTCCTCACCAGAACACAGCAACACTTTCATTCTTCTACTAACACTTCTCTCATGTTCCTGCAGAGGTCTGTGTTAGGATGAATCAACTCCACTAAAATACCTCTCACACTTACTAATGCATCATCTGTCTTTACGTCCAACCACTCACGCTTTCATGTCCATGTGAATTTCTATTTTATAGTTTTTAAAGTTTTATTGGATGTAATATTCTGAAGCTTCTCAGTAAAACTCTGCTGCTAACATGAATGAACTAACTGGAATCAAATGTCCCAATAAGAGTCAGAGTCAGTCGTTGTGTTAGAGGAGCTCAAACAGTCACAAATTATGAATCCATTAAACTTACATTGGTACTGTTTCCATGGTGACGAAACATAACGTGCCGTCATCAGGGAATTTCATGTTAACAGTTCGTGCCATACACACATTAAGGCTTTTAGAGAAACAGTGGTAGATATCAGACAGCATGATGTTGGGCTCTAGGTCCAGAATACATGAATGACATGTTAGTAGAATATAAACCCAGTAGAGCTCTGAGATCTACTAACTCAGGTCAGATAGTTGAGCCCAGAGCTCTGAGATCTACTGACTCAGGTCAGATAGTTGAGCCCAGAGCTCTGAGATCTACTGACTCAGGTCAGATAGTTGAGCCCAGAGCTCTGAGATCTACTGACTCAGGTCAGATAGTTGAGCCCAGAGCTCTGAGATCTACTGACTCAGGTCAGATAGTTGAGCCCAGAGTTCAAACTAAACATGATGAAGCAGCTTTTACACAACTGGAACAAACTAGCAGCAGAACTGTGAACATTTTTAAATCCAGGTTAAAATCATTTCTCTTCTCCTGTGCTTATGATTGAGCTCTTTTAAAGCACTTTACATTTTAATCTTTCATTTACACTCTATGTCCTTTTAATGATTTTAAAGCTCATTATTATTTTTATGCTGCAATCTTATATTTAATGCTCTATTCTAGTATTTTATTTCTCTCTTTCTATTTTTCTGTACTTTGTTTTTATTATGGGGGGGTGGAGGGGGGGGGGTAATTGTATGTGGTAAAATAATCCATGTCTGTGGTTTTATAGCATGAACTGTGTTTTTAGATCTTTATCTTGCAGCTTGTTAAATGAACTCTGTAGTAAAGTCTCTATAGACACAGACTGAGTCACACAGGAAGTCACACACACAACAAGCATAGAGAGCATAGATTTTCAGAATAAAACACAAATGTGTGTTTCTCAAATGACATGTTATTCTGTTTTATGTAAAGCACATTGAGTTGCCATTGTGTATGAAATGCGCTATATAAATAAAACTGCCTTGCCTAGATATCAGACAGCATGGTGTTGGGCTCTACTTCACTGTGCTGCTGTTAGTGAACACACACGCTGCTGGACGTTCAAACATAAACACGTCAGTTTGAATTCATGTTCCTGAGTAGAGCTGATCACTGAGCACTGATCGGCTCTCTGGATGATTAGGATGATACTCATGATGTCATACTTTGTTGTCTCCGTGTGATGAGTGTGATGAGTGTGATGAGTGTGATGAGACTAAATACGGGAAACTAGACTCAACATGACTCACAGGTGCTCCGGTAAAATCCATGAGGAATATATCCTGATTCCTTATTTCTTAGTTTTCTTTATTGTTTCGTTTACTGAACGTCATAAAGATGTTTATATATGTTTTATATAAACTGTCTTTAAGATCTGACTGTAGATGAAGTTTGTGTTTGTGCCTGTATGTGTGTGTGTATGTGTGTGTGTGTGTGTATATATGTGTGCCTGTATGTGTGTGCCTGTATGTGTGTGTGTATGTGTGTGTGTGTGTGTATATATGTGTGCCTGTATGTGTGTGCCTGTATGTGTGTGTGTATGTGTGTGTGTGTGTGTATATATGTGTGCCTGTATGTGTGTGCCTGTATGTGTGTGTGTATGTGTGTGTGTGTGTGTATATATGTGTGCCTGTATGTGTGTGCCTGTATGTGTGTGTGTATGTGTGTGCCTGTATGTGTGTGTGTGTGTATATGTGTGTGCCTGTATGTGTGTGTGTGTGTGTGTGTATATGTGTGTGCCTGTATGTGTGTGCCTGTATGTGTGTGTGTGTGTGTGTGTGTGTGTGTCTGTATATGTGTGTGTGTGTGTCTGTATACGTGTAAGCTCAGACTAACCTCCAGGCCTCCCAACCTGCTGGCTTTGCCCCCCCAGCGGCAGCAGGAACTCAGACTGAGTCAGCTCCTGACGGGCGGAGAGCATCGCAGGCTTGACGATCTCATTGGTGGAGGACGGCGAGGCGGCGGCGGCGGCGGTGGCAGCAGCGGTGGCCGCGGCGACGGCTGTCGGGCTGACGGGGATCTGGCAGAACTTTCCGGTGAAGTTTGGCGGACAGATGCAACGATCTTTCTGCAGGCAGATGCCTCCGTTCTTACAGAGCAGAGGACAGAGGACTGAAAGAGAGACAACACTCATCAGACAATAATCAATCAATAACTGCCAATACATACATGAGATCATAATGGGCTCCTAGAGCTCTTAGCTTATGCTGCTATAGGCTTAGCCTGCCGGGGGGACTCCCATGATGCACTGGGCTCCTCTCTCCTCCCCCCTTTCTCTCTCTATCCATCCATCCATCTATACCCATTAACATTCATGTTCTATTAATGCATCAATAACCTAAACTTCTTCCCCGGAGTTGTCTGTGCTTTCTGGTCTCACAGGTAATCTGGGCCTGGAGACGTCCGGATGACAGATTCCAGTCCTGGACCTTCAATGTGCTTCTCTCTCTCCTCTCCTTCCTCTCCTCTCTCTCCTCTCCTTCCTCTCTCTCCTCTATCCTTCCCCTCTCTCCTCTCCTTCCTCTCCTCTCCTTCCCCTCTCTCTCCTCTCCTTCCTCTCTCTCTCCTCTCCTTCCTCTCTCTCCTCTCTCCTTCATCTCTCTCCTCTCCTTCCTCTCTCTCTCCTCTACTTCCTCTTCCTCTCCTCTCTCTCTCCTCTACTTCCTCTTCCTCTCCTCTCTCTCCTTCCTCTCTCCTTCATCTCTCTCCTCTCCTTCCTCTCTCTCTCCTCTCTCTCCTTCCTCTCTCTCCTCTCTCCTTCATCTCTCTCCTCTCCTTCCTCTCCCTCTCCTCTCCCTCTCTCTCTCCTTCCTCTCTCCTCTCGTCCCTCTCTCTCCTCTCCCTCTCTCTCTCCTCTCCTTCCTCTCTCTCTCTCTCTCCTTCCTCTCTCCTCTTGTCCCTCTCTCTCCTCTCTCTCTCTCTCTCTCTCGATCTCGAACAGGGTATATGTACATTTTTAGATAACAAATCTAATGACTTTTAAGGCCTTTTTAACCCGCTTTCAAATAAAACCACTGCTGAGACATCATAATAATATAAAAACACATTTTTAGATCATGAATATTAATAACTGATGATTATTAACATGCAAACAGTCAAATAATTAAAATTAAAATGAGAGTAACATTCAGACTCCACCCCGAGTTCACAGTCTGCATGGAAACACTGCGTCTACTCTCACACTGCTGCTGAACAGATGCATTGTGGGCCGCTGGATCTCAGAGAGAAGAGAGAGCGGGTTCTGGTGCCAGCTGAAACCCGTCGGCTGCTTCCTACTTCCTGTTTGAGTGCCTGGGACAGGATGTTGGTGTATTGTTACCCAGAGTTCAGCTGGTGTTGAACCCGCTGCTAATGAGCTGATAACAGCAGCAGCGTCTCTGCAGCAGGAAGGAAACCTGCAGCTTTAAAACCAGGTTGAGCTCAGCAGCTATCACACGCTGAGGTTATTATTAATGTGTTTGATTTGGCCTGAATACTAAACATTACATCCTATCACAAATGTTCACCATACAACTGTTAGAGAGCTACGTGAGTCTCATGGTTTACTGTTAAACCTTTGACTATATTCATGTGAGACACTGAGGCAAACTTTTCTCCAGAATATACACAAACATAATAAATACTCTGTGAATGTAAAAAATATCTTCAAACTAGTTTTAAAAGCATGAACGGGGTCAACAGGTCAAAGTTAAGCAGAGTGAAGTATGTTGTTTATGAGTTTATGAGAGGACTCTTTGGTTGGTTATTGGTCCCGGCTTCTGGTTGGTGCCCTGTATTATTAATTAATTTGAATTAGGGCTGTCAAACGATTAATTTTTTTAATCGAGATTAATCGCAGAATTTCCATAGTTAATCGTGATGAATCGCGTTTTGAATAGCATGTTTAAAATCCTGTTATTTTCCATTTGAAGGCAGTTTTAAGCCCATAATGTAAAGCATTTCTTACCAGAGTGTCTTAACTGGGAATCAATCACGGCTCTGCTGCGACTCCCACACTCCAAAATGCTCCTTTGGTGGAGCTGAGGCTGGCTTGGCTGCACCTGGGTGTTTAGCGTGGAGGTGCTAACTCAAACTCCACGTACTCCGGTGGTAGTTAAACTCCGTTTGACACAGGTTGCATTTTACTTTTGACTTGTCAACTGAAGCGTCTGGAAGTGTTTTAAAGTTAAACAAGCCGTTCAAAAGTCCAGTAGCTCTCTTACTTTCCATCAGCGCGGTAGGTTTACTGCAGGAGGCCACTTCAAAGCATAGCGCTACAGCTAGAGGAGCCGTCTACGGGGGAGTAGAAGGGACAAAAAGGCTTGCAACATTAAAATGAGATTTAAAAAATTAACGCATTATGGATTGCATTAATCTAATCGCGATTAACGCGTTAACGCTGACAGCCCTAATTTTAATAATTTAGTATTATCTTTGACAATCACACATTTTGGCTGATAACCCAACTGTGCTCCTACCAATCCCAAACACTAATGCTGATGTCACATAAACATCAGATTTATTGCTTTGATTTCTATCAAAGTGTCCAAACTGACCACGAGTCAGTTTCGGAGCTTTTATCAGACGCCCAGTTTCTCTTTACCTCCTGCTGCTGGCGTTGAAAGCGCGACACGGACGAGGACAGGAGGAATGATTAGAGAAAGAAGAACAGCTTTAATATTCATTTCAACTCCTGACGGTCAGTTTAAAACACACATAAAGAAGAATGAACCTGTCCTCTGAGGCTTGGGTACAGTGATTATGTCCGTAAGAGTGTGTGTGTGTGTGTGTGTGTGTGTGTGTGTGTGTGTGTGTGTGTGTGTGTGCGTGTGCGTGTGCTGGTGTAAAGGCAGTGACCTAATTATTACCCTGGACATCGCCCTACAGATGGATTGCATCAACACAGAGTTTGGACGAGGTTTCTGGGGCATAAGAGAGAGAAAAGAACAACAGGCAGAGGGAAGGAAGGAAGGAAGGAAGGAAGGAAGGAAGGAAGGAAGGAAGGAAGGAAGGTAGGAATGGGCAGGCATAAACACAGAGAGATGAAATGATGAAATGATGTAAATAGTGATGAAGGGAAGAGAGCGGGAACAGTGAGGGGAGAGGGCAGGCGATGGTGATGACCTTCAACTGTCCCCTCCTTTTCTTCCTTCCTTCCTTCCTCTTTTCCTCCTTACCTTCCTTCCTCTTTTCCTCCTTACCTTCCTTCCTCCTTCCTTACTCCTTTCTTTCCTTCCTTCCTCCCTCCTAAATTCCTTCCTCCTTTCCTTCCTCCCTTCCTCCCTCCTTACTCCTTTCCTTCCTTCCTTCCTCCCTTCCTTCTCTCCTAAATTCCTTCCTCCCTTCCTCTTTTCCTCCTTACTTCCTTCCTTACTCCCTCCTTACTCCTTTCCTTCCTTCCTTCCTCCCTTCCTTCTCTCCTAAATTCCTTCCTTCCTTCCTCCTTACTCCTTTCCTTCTCTCCTAAATTCCTGAGACACACTCATCCTCACAACTGAGTCATCCTGTGGGGCTGAACTTACACAGAATCAATGTTTTTCTTTCTTTCTTTCTTTCTTTCTCCTCCTTCACTCGTTCCTTTGGCTCTGATATGAGCCAGTAGTGAAGCTTGTTATCATTGTCAGAGGAGGTTTTAGTAAAGTTCTTAAAGTGCGATGTATTACAGTAATAAACACAATGACATGCTTCTCAACTGATGTCGAAAGTAACAGAAACAGTTGAGGGTCATCACCATCGGCTGCCCTCTCCCCTCACTGGAAGAACTGGAAGAACTGAAGAACCTCAAAAAAACCCAAAAACATGCTGAGAGGCTCATCTCACCCGGGTCACCCATCAGTCAGGAGATACAAGATTTTAAAGACAAGGACCAATAGACTAAAATAAAACTGTTTTTAATCACAGAAGCCATTGCTGCCTTGAAAAGTAGAACAGGAGGCAGAGCCTTCAGCTATCAGGCTCCTCTCCTGTGGAACCATCTTCCAGATTTGGTCGGGGGGGCAGACACCCTCCCTACATTTAAGAGTAGGCTTCAAACTTTCCTTTTTGATAAAGCTCATAGTTAGGGCTCCTAGAGGTCTTAGCTTATGCTGCTATAGGCTTAGACTGCCGGGGGACTCCCATGATGCACTGGGCTCCTCTCTCCCTCTCTCTCTCTCTCTCTCTCTATCCATCCATCTATATCCATTAACATTCATGTTCTATTAATGCATCAATAAGCTAAACTTCTTCCCCGGAGTTGTCTGTGCTTTCTGGTCTCACAGGTAATCTGAGCCTGGGCCTCCTCTCCTTCCTCTCTCTCCTCTCTCCTTCCTCTCTCCTCTCCTTCCTCTCTCTCTTCTCCTTCCTCTCTCTCCTCTCTCCTTCCTCTCTCTCTTCTCCTTCCTCTCTCTCTTCTCCTTCCTCTCTCTCCTCTATCCTTCCTCTCTCTCTTCTCCTTCCTCTCTCTCCTCTCCTTCCTCTCTCTCCTCTCTACTCCTCCTCTTCCTCTCTCTCCTCTATCCTTCCACTCTCTCCTCTCCTTCCTCTCTCCTCTCCTTCCACTCTCTCCTCTCCTTCCTCTCTCTCCTCTCCTTCCTCTCCTCTCCTTCCTCTCTCTCCTCTCCTCTCTACTCCTCCTCTTCCTCTCTCTCCTCTATCCTTCCTTTCTCTCCTCTCCTTCCTCTCTCTCCTCTCCTTCCTCTCTCTCCTCCCTCTATCTCCTCTCAACCCCAACCGGTCGAAGGAAGGAAGGAAGGAAGGAAGGAAGGAAGGAAGGAAGGAAGGAAGGAACAGTCAAAACAGACAGGGTCAATTTGACCCGGGAGGACGACAGGAGGGTTAAAGAGAAGAGATGAGTGTTAATACATTTCATTCATAGAAAGGAGGAAAAGAAGTACGATATGTTGACCCTGAGACCAGCTGTGTGAACGAGAGCAATGACCTTTTGACCACATGATGTCATCGCCTCCTCCCTCGCCCTGTGTGTGTGTGTGTGTGTGTGTGTGTGTGTATGTGTGTGTGTGTGTGTGTGTGTGTGTGTGTGTGTGTGTGTGTGTGTGTAGGATACAGAGAGTTAATGAGAAATGAAAGCCATATGTCAGTGTAGTGTTTCTACTCCTTTACTCTGGACTCAAGTTTCCATCCA
>NC_070583.1:35939031-35941531 GCF_027409825.1 Scomber japonicus | reverse complement strand
AAAAACTGATACGGGTTTATACCTGTCTATTTTTGATTGATTTGGCCAAGAAGCTGCCGTCTGGTTTCTACACTGATTAATGTAATGTGCTTTTGTTACCACTAGGTGGCACAAATGAGGTGTACGAACAAGGACAACAGGTTAAAGTTAAGCAGAGTGAAGTATAAGGTCAACAAACCCAAAATATAATGTTCCCATATGAGGACGCAAGAGTCTTATGTTGTCCACAAGCCAAAATATAAAGTTTACTTTGACAGACGACAAAAAGAAACCAGAAGATATTCACATCTGAGAAACTGGACTCACATGAATTTTACTTTTCTCTTTAAAAAAATGACTCACAACAGTTAATGAGTTATCGAAATAGTTTGAAATTAAATTAAACGTTGGCCACTAACTAAAAAAAATAGTTTAGTTATCTGATCTGTAAATGTGAAATATCAGTCTGATGATCAAAGCTTTTATCCTCTCATAGTTTAATAGTGTGTATGTTGTAACTGGACGAGTCGAAGCTGCTTTTAACTACTTTATACACTGTTGTACATTTTATTAACTCATCACAGGTTCTAAATGTGAACTCTATAAACCAACCAGTGACTCCAGCTGTCAGATAAATCCAGTCCTTCCCTCTCAGATGTAGTGGAGTGGAAGTGTTAAGTTACATAAAGCGGAAATACTTTAAGTACCTTAAAGTTGAGCTCTTTCTTTCCACCTGTGGTTGAGAGTTAAAAAAGGTTGAACTTACAGACTCTGAAGCCCGGTCCATGGGAGCCGTCTCGTCTTCCTCCTGCTAACGCCGTCGCCGCCGCCAACGCCGCCTCGCTGCTGCTGTACAGCGTGGTCACGTTGCCTCTCTCGCAGTAGTTGACGCATCGGTCCAGGCTGCAGCGCACCTTGCATATGGTTGGCGTAAACATCACCTGGATCCTCTCCACACCTCCTCCTCCTCCTCCTCCTCCTCCTCCTCCTCGTCCTCCTCCTCCTGTGACCGTCTGTCCATCAGCTGGCAGACGACAGATGAAGAAGATGACAGACGACAGAAAACACCAGAGTCTGGGCTGCAGCATGTCGAGTGTTTGAGGCGGTCGGTTAGAGTTTCTGAGTGCGTTGCATCGTCCAAACTCCCAAACCTCTCTCTCCCCTTCTAAACTCTGCCTCCCTCTTTCTTGCTCTGAGTGAAAACGAGCGTCGCAAGGAGAGAAAAAAAAAAAAGGAGGGAAGGAAGGAAGAAGAAAACGACCAGACCAGCCCCCCCCCCCCTCTCTGCTTTTCTCTAAACACTCCTGTGTGTGAGCGAGCGAGTGAGCAACAGCGTTTCAGAGCAGAAAGTGAGAGAGAGAGAGAGAGAGAGAGAGAGAGAGAGAGAGAGAGAGAGAGAGAGTGCTGTCGTGGTATAAAACAGAGAGAGAGAGAGAGAGAGAGGTAGAGAGATAATTGAAAGCAGTGTGCTGAACTGGGCTCAGCTCCAAACAAAATGTTTAGCAGGGATCTGCTCCATCAGTCCACACTGACTCTCTCTCTCTCTCTCTCTCTCTCTCTCTCTCTCTCTCTCTCTCTCTCTCTCTCTCTCTCCTCTCTCTCTCTCTCTCGCTCTCTCTCTCTCTCTCTCTCTCTCTCTCTCTCTCTCTCTCTCTCTCTGCTTCACTCCTTTCTTACTCTCTCTTGTTTTATTGGTGTTTCTGTCCCTTTTCTCGGTACGAAGAGAGCGATAAATAACACCAGTGTCTCTCCGCTCTCCGTCTCCCTGCAGGACATTAGAGGATGTCAGAGTGATGATGCAACCCTGGTTTGAGTTTCAGGGGCTGCATTCACAAAACATCCTGAAGCTAAAAAAGTGACTCGTCGCTGCGCAGTCAGAAGAAGAAGAAGAAGAAGAAGAAGAAGAATCATTCTCTACTTTAAAAACAATACTTCCAGCATTCATGGAGACTCACTTTGACCCATTTACACCATTTCCCTGCACACACGTCGTCCTGAGTGGATCAGATAACAGTGGTGAGAGTCTGCAGCCGTGCTAGCAGCTCTGTGAGGCTCAACTTTAACCTTAGTTATTTACTGTAGTATTAAATCATCTCACTATGGAAGGACAGACGGAAGAAAGGGAGAAAGGACAGATGGAAGAAAGGGAGGAAGGACAGATGGAAGGAAGGGCAGAAGGAGAAAGGTAGGAAGGACAGATGGGAGGAAGGACAGATGGAAGAAAGGGACAAAGGACAGATGAAGGAAGGACAGTAGGAATAAAGGGAAGAAGGACAGATGGAAGGAAGAAAGGGAGGAAGGACAGATGGGAGAAGGGCAGAAGGAAGAAAGGGAGGAAGGACAGATGGGAGGAAGGACAGAAGGAAGAAAGGGAAGAAGGACAGATGGAAGGAAGGACAGATGGAAGAAAGGGAAGAAGGACAGATGGAAGGAAGGGCAGAAGGAAGAAGGGAAGAAGGACAGATGGAAGGAAGGACAGACGGAAGAAAGGGAAGAAGGACAGATGGAAGGAAGGACAGAC
>NC_070583.1:35921839-35938531 GCF_027409825.1 Scomber japonicus | reverse complement strand
GATGGATGGATGGATGGATGGATGGATGGATGGATGATGGATGGATGGATGGATGGATGGATGGATGGATTGGATGGATGGATGGATAGATGGATGGGTGGATAGATGGATAGATGGATGGATGGATTGGATGATGGATGGATGGATGATGGATGGATGGATGGATGGAAGATGGATGGATGGATGGATGGATGGATGGATGGATGGATGGATGGATGGATGGACGGGTGGATAGATGGATGGATGGGTGGATGGATGGATGGATAGATGGATGGATGGATAATGGACGATGGATGGATAGATGGATGGATGGCATGGCATGGATTATGGATGGATAGATGCACTGGTGATGATGATGGATGGATGGACTGGATATGATGATGGATGGGATGTGATGGATGGATGATGTATGGATGGATGGATGGAATGGATGGATGGAAGTATGGATGGATGGCATGGATGGATGACTGATGGATGGATGATGTATGATGGGTAATGGATGGATGGATGGATAGATGGTGGATGGATGGATGGATAGGTAGGTAGATGGATGGATGGATGGATGGATTGATGGATAGGATGGATAGGATAGATGAATAGATGGATGGATGGATTGATAAAAATGTCTTCATGTGGTTTTTTCTTGGCTACTTTTGTATTTTGCCACAAAGGTAAAAATGTAGTTTGTGAGAGTTGAAGAGTTTCCACTTTAATAGGAAAAGAAAAAAACTTACAATTCAACATGTAGTTAAATATGCAGCAGCTTTCTGTACGTAGCTTTTATATCTGACTGTTACACAAACCAGCAGACCTGAAGCTGTTGGAGTTGGACTCTGAACTGAATGACGTCTGTTTGTTAGTTTTGTTCTTGGTTTTTTTAAAGCAGCTGCAGATCGTGGCTATGAGAGCTCAGAGAGTGAAGCGGCTGCAGCTGAGAGTCGTGGCTATGAGAGCTCAGAGAGTGAAGCGGGGCTGCAGCTGAGAGTCGTGGCTATGAGAGCTCAGAGAGTGGAAGCGGCTGCAGCTGAGAGTCGTGGCTATGAGAGCTCGGAGAGTGAAGCGGGCTGCAGCTGAGAGTCGTGGCTATGAGAGCTCAGAGAGTGAAGTAAAACCAGTCAAACACAACGAGCTGAAACTCACCATGTTACTGCAGCTAAAGATTATTAATTATTAAAAGGATTCATTTGATCACTCGTGTATTTAACTCATTGTCAGGATGAAACCAGGATGATTTTATTCAATTTTCTCAATTAATTGATTCGTTGTTTGGTCTAAAAATGACTAAAGTAGTTTTTGAAATAAATAATGTCCTCATATGGGAACAATAGGTTTAATTTTCTGCAGGGATGTCAAACTCATTTTCAATCACATTTAATCTCATGTGGGCCGGACCAATAAAAGGAAGGAAGGAAGGAAGGAAGGAAGGAAGGAAGGAAGGAAGGAAGGAAGGAAGGACAGATGGAAGGAAGGAAGGACAGATGGAAGGAAGGAAGAAAAAGAAGATGCGAAAGAAGGAAGGAAGGAAGGAAGGACAGGTGGAAGGAAAGAAGGAAGGAGGGAAGGAAGGAAGGAAGGAAGGAAGGAAGGAAGGACAGGTGGAAGGAAAGAAGTAAGGAAGGGAAAGAAGACAAGAAGGAAGGAAGGACAGATGGAAGGAAGGAAGGACAGGTGGAAGGAAAGAAGGAAGGAGGGAGGAAGGAAACGAAGGAAGGAAGGACAGATGGAAGGAATGAAGGAAGGAAGAAAAAGAAGACAGAAAGGAAGGAAGGGAAGATGGAAGGAAGGAAGGAAGGGAGGAATAAGGAAAGTGGGCCAGATTGGACCCCTTGGCGGGCCGGATCTGACCCACGGGCCGCATGTTTGACACCCCTGTTTTACTGTATAACAATAAAGTCCCAACATCCTCAAACGTCCTGATTAACAGAGTCGTATTGATTGATTTGGCCAAGATGCTGCCGGTCTGGTTTCTACACTGATTAGTAGGGGTGGTGCCCAAAAAATCGATCCATCAATTAATATCGATTTTCTATTTAAAAATTCGATATCGATTCAAAATTCTGTGAATCGATTTTTTCCAACTTTGTCTTGTATTTGAACTGACATGCTTATCCATCATCTCTATGGTTACATGATGACATCATAATTCAAAATGACATGATTTAAAATGCCACTCTGGTCTTAATGGTAAATCCACATAGATGCTATCATGCTAGATCCCAGTGTTGGATCAGACTCATGATTTAACTTTACTCCTGAAGAATTTGGTGTCCACACATGATTGAGTGTTAAAAATATTGTCTGACTTACAAAACAGAAACTCTGGGAACATGAAAGAGAAATCGAATCAAATCGAATCAAGAATCGGATCGGGACCCTGTGAATCAGAATTGAATCGACTCAGGAAATCATTGACAATACCCAGCCCTAGTTTTTGAAATAAATAATGTCCTCATATGGGGACAACAGGTTCATTTTACTGTATAACAATAAAGTCCCAACATCCTCAAACGTCCTGATTAACAGACATAAAAGCTGATTAAACATAAATAAACAAGTTTCAGCCATAAAAACTGATAAGGTTTTATACCTGGTCTATTTTGGATTGATTTGGCCAAGAAGCTGCCATCTGGTTTCTACACTGATTAATGTAATGTGCTTTTGTCACCACTAGGTGGCACAAATGAGGTGTACGAACAAGGACAACAGGTTAAAGTTAAGCAGAGTGAAATATAAAGGTCCAACACACCCAAAATATAATGTCCCCATATGAGGACGCAAGAGTCTTATTTTGTCCACAAGCCAAAAATATAAAGTTTACTTTGACAGACGACGAAAAGAAACCAGAAGATATTCACATCTGAGAAGCTGGACTCACATGATTTTTACTTTTCTCTTAAAAAAAATGACTCACAACAGTTAATGAGTTATCGAAATAGTTTGAAATTAAATTAAAAGTTGGCAACTAACTAAAAAAAATAGTTTAGTTCTCTGATCTGTAAATGTGTTTCCTCATTGTGAAATATCAGTCTGATGATCAAAGCTTTTATCCACTCATAGTTTAATCGTGTGTATGTTGTAACTGGACGAGTCGAAGCTACTTTTAACTACTTTATACACTGCTGTACATTTTATTAACTCATCACAGGTTTTAAATGTGAACTCTATAAACTACCCAGTGACTCCAGCTGTCAGATAAATCCAGTCCTTCCCTCTCAGATGTAGTGGAGTGGAAGTGTTAAGTTACATAAAGCGGAAATACTTTAAGTACCTTAAAGTTGAGCTCTTTCTTTCCACCTGTGGTTGAGAGTTAAAAAAGGTTGAACTTACAGACTCTGAAGCCCGGTCCATGGGAGCCGTCTCGTCTTCCTCCTGCTAACGCCGTCGCCGCCGCCAACGCCGCCTCGCTGCTGCTGTACAGCGTGGTCACGTTGCCTCTCTCGCAGTAGTTGACGCATCGGTCCAGGCTGCAGCGCACCTTGCATATGGTTGGCGTAAACATCACCTGGATCCTCTCCACACCTCCTCCTCCTCCTCCTCCTCGTCCTCCTCCTCCTCCTGTGACCGTCTGTCCATCAGCTGGCAGACGACAGATGAAGAAGATGACAGACGACAGAAAACACCAGAGTCTGGGCTGCAGCATGTCGAGTGTTTGAGGCGGTCGGTTAGAGTTTCTGAGTGCGTTGCATCGTCCAAACTCCCCAAACCTCTCTCTCCCCTTCTAAACTCTGCCTCCCTCTTTCTTGCTCTGAGTGAAAACGAGCGTCGCAAGGAGAGAAAAAAAAAAAAAAAAAAAAGGAGGGAAGGAAGGAAGAAGAAAACGACCAGACCAGCCCCCCCCCCACCCCCCCTTCTGCTCTCTCTGTTTTTCTCTAAACACTCCTGTGTGTGAGCGAGCGAGCAACAGCGTTTCAGAGCAGAGAGAGAGAGAGAGAGAGAGAGAGAGAGAGGGAGAGAGAGAGAGAGAGAGAGAGAGAGAGAGAGAGAGAGAGAGAGAGAGAGAGAGAGAGAGAGAGAGAGAGAGAGAGAGAGAGAGAGAGAGTGCTGTCGTGGTATAAAAACAGAGAGAGAGAGAGAGAGAGAGGTAGAGAGATAATTGAAAGCAGTGTGCTGAACTGGGCTCAGCTCCAAACAAAATGTTTAGCAGGGATCTGCTCCATCAGTCCACACTGACACAATATCTCTCTCTCTCTCTCTCTCTCTCTCTCTCTCTCTCTCTGCTTCACTCCTTTCTTACTCTCCCTTGTTTTATTGGTGTTTCTGTCCCTTTTCTCGGTACGAAGAGAGCGATAAATAACACCAGTGTCTCTCTCTCCGCTCTCCGTCTCCCTGCAGGACATTAGAGGATGTCAGAGTGATGATTGCAACCCTGGTTTGAGTTTCAGGGGCTGCATTCACAAAACATCCTGAAGCTAAAAAAGTGACTCGTCGCTGCGCAGTCAGAAGAAGAAGAAGAAGAAGAAGAAGAAGAAGAAGAATCATTCTCTACTTTAAAACAATACTTCCAGCATTCATGGAGACTCACTTTGACCCATTTACACCATTTCCCTGCACACACGTCGTCCTGAGTGGGATCAGATAACAGTGGTGAGAGTCTGCAGCCGTGCTAGCAGCTCTGTGAGGCTCAACTTTAACCTTAGTTATTTACTGTAGTATTAAATCATCTCACAATGGAAGGACAGACGGAAGGAAGGGAAGAAGGACAGATGGAAGAAAGGTAGGAAGGACAGAAGGAAGAAAGGTAGGAAGGACAGATGGAAGAAAGGTAGGAAGGACAGAAGGAAGAAAGGTAGGAAGGACAGATGGAAGAAAGGTAGGAAGGACAGAAGGAAGAAAGGTAGGAAGGACAGAAGGAAGAAAGGGCAGAAGGAAGAAAGGGAGGAAGGACAGATGGGAGGAAGAAAGGGAAGAAGGACAGATGGAAGGAAGGACAGAAGGAAGAAAGGGAGGAAGGACAGATGGGAGGAAGGACAGAAGGAAGAAAGGGAAGAAGGACAGATGGGAGGAAGGACAGATGGAAGGAAGGAAATAAGAAGGGAAGGAAAGAAAGGGAGGAAGGACAGATGGAAGGAAGGACAGAAGGAAGAAAGGGAAGAAGGACAGATGGAGGAAGGACAGAAGGAAGAAAGGGAGGAAGGACAGATGGAAGGAAGAAAGGGAAGAAGGACAGATGGAAGGAAGGACAGAAGGAAGAAAGGGAGGAAGGACAGATGGAAGAAAGGGCAGAAGGAAGAAAGGGAGGAAGGACAGATGGAAGGAAGGACAGAAGGAAGAAAGGGAGGAAGGACAGATGGGAGGAAGGACAGAAGGAAGAAAGGGAAGAAGGACAGATGGAAGGAAGGACAGAAGGAAGAAAGGGAAGAAGGACAGATGGGAGGAAGGACAGAAGGAAGAAAGGGAGGAAGGACAGATGGAAGGAAGAAAGGGAAGAAGGACAGATGGAAGGAAGGACAGAAGGAAGAAAGGGAGGAAGGACAGATGGAAGGAAGAAAGGGAAGAAGGACAGATGGAAGGAAGGACAGAAGGAAGAAAGGGAAGAAGGACAGATGGAAGGAAGGACAGAAGGAAGAAAGGGAAGAAGGACAGATGGAAGGAAGAAAGGGAAGAAGGACAGATGGAAGGAAGGACAGAAGGAAGAAAAGGAAGAAGGACAGATGAAAGGAAGGACAGAAGGAAGAAAGGGAAGAAGGACAGAAGGAAGAAAGGGAGGAAGGACAGATGGAATGAAGAAAGGGAAGAAAGACAGATGGAAGGAAGGACAGAAGGAAGAAAGGGAGGAAGGACAGATGGAAGGAAGGACAGAAGGAAGAAAGGGAAGAAGGACAGATGGAAGGAAGGACAGAAGGAAGAAAGGGAAGAAGGACAGATGGGAGGAAGGACAGAAGGAAGAAAGGGAGGAAGGACAGATGGAAGGAAAAAAGGGAGGAAGGACAGATGGAAGGAAGGACAGATGGAAGGAAGAAAGGGAGGAAGGACAGATGGGAGGAAGGACAGAAGGAAAAAAGGGAAGAAGGACAGATGGAAGGAAGGACAGAAGGAAGAAAGGGAGGAAGGAACAAAGAAAGGATAAAATGAAGTAGGAAGGACAGAAAGAAGAAAGGGAGGAAGGACAGATGGAAGGAAGAAAGGGAGGAAGGACAGATGGGAGGAAGGAAAGAAGGAAGAAAGGGAAGAAGGACAGATGGAAGGAAGGACAGATGGAAGGAAGGACAGATGGAAGGAAGGAAATAAGAAGGGAAGGAAAGAAAGGGAGGAAGGACAGATGGAAGGAAGAAAGGGAGGAAGGACAGATGGAAGGAAAAAAGGACAGAAGGAAGAAAGGGAAGAAGGACAGATGGAAGGAAGGACAGAAGGAAGAAAGGGAAGAAGGCCAGATGGAAGGAAGAAAGGAAGGAAGGAACAAAGAAATGATAAAACGAAGTAGGAAGGACAGATGGAAGGAAGGAAGGAAAAGAACACAGAAAGGAAAGTGGGCCAGATCGGACCTCTCGGCGGGCTGGCTCTGGCCCACGGGCCGCATGTTTGACACCCCTGGCTTAAATTGATGTCTTCAGTCTTCAGTTGTCTCCTTCTGTCACTTCTTGGCCCATTAGTTGGGATTCATTTCCTGATGACTGATTAAGCTAAAGATGCTGCTGAGGATACTAAGTTATAAGTTTTGGAAGTATTTAGGTATAACTCAAGGTAATGGACAGGTTTTGACCTCATGGTGGCGCTAGAGCAGGGGTGTCAAACATGCGGCCCGTGGGCCAGAACCGGCCCGCCGAGAGGTCCGATCTGGCCCACTTTCCTTCTTCCGCTTTTCCTTCCATCTGTCCTTGCTCCCTTCCTCCCTTCCTTCCTTCTTGTCTTCTCTTCTCTTCCTTCCATCTGTCCTTGCTCCCTGCCTTCCTTCCTTCCTTCCTCCCTCCTTTCCTTACTTCCTCCGTCCTTCCTTCCTTCTTTCCTCCCTCTTTCCTTTCCTTCCTTCCTTCTCTTCTCTTCCTTCCATCTGTCCTTCCTTCCTTCTTGTCTTCTCTTCTCTTCCTTCCATCTGTCCTTGCTCGCTCCCTTCCTTCCTTCCTTCCTTCCTTCCTTCCTTCTTGTCTTCTCTTCTCTTCCTTCCATCTGTCCTCGCTTCCTTCCATCTGTCTTTGCTCCCTTCCTTCCTTCCATTTGTCCTTGCTCCCTTCCTTCCTTCCTTCCTTCCTTCTTTTCCTTCCTTCTTGTCTTCTCTTGTCTTCCTTCCATCTGTCCTTCCTGTATTCTCTTTCTTCTCCTTCTTCTTTTCCTTCCTTCCTTCCTTCCTTCCTTCCTTCCTTCCTGTGATCCGGCCCACATCAGATCAAATTGAGCTGTATGTGGCCCTTGAATGAAAATGAGTTTGACTCGCCTGCGCTAGAGGAAACATCAGAGGACTCATCCTGAAGTGAACATGAACGTCAGCAGCTGAGATTTTTACACGTGGATCAAACAGACTCAAACACTCTGCTGCTAACGTGGCTAAAAAGTTCAATATAAATCCATCCAAGAAGCATTTGAGATCGATTTAATCCAACTCCTGGACGAGGTACGAGACGTATTTTAGCCAGATGTTGAAAAGGTGTAACACATCTATCTCTCTGTGACGTCTGGACAGGTGCCTGTGTGTTTCTCAGCTGGTCAGAAACAGTCTGAAACCTTTAACATGAATCTGTGATGACAGTGTGAGGAGTCGTGATACTCTACGCTGCAGCTGCACCACCTGTCCTCAAGTCAAGGAGGGAAGGAAGGAAGGGAGGGAGGGAGGGAGGGAGGAAGGAAAGAAGGAGGGAAGGGAGGAAGGGAGGGAGGGAGGGGAAGGAAGGAGGGAGGGAAGGGAAGGAGGAACGACGAAAGGAAGGAAGGGAGGAAGGGAGGGAGGGAGAGAGGAAGAAAAGGAAGGGAGGAAGGACGGAAGAAAAGGAAGGACGGAAGAAAAGAAGGAAGGATGGGAGGGAGGAAGAAGGAAGGAAAGGAAAGAAGGAAGGAAGGAAGGGAGGAAGGGAGGGAGGGAGGGGAAGGAAGGAATGAGGGAAGGGAAGGAGGAACGACGGAAGGAAGGAAGGGAGGAAGGGAGGGAGGGAGGGAGAGAGGAAGAAAAGGAAGGGAGGAAGGACGGAAGAAAAGGAAGGACGGAAGAAAAGAAGGAAGGATGGGAGGGAGGGAGGAAGAAGGAAGGAAAGGAAAGAAGGAAGGAAGGAAGGAAGGAGGGAGGGAAGGGAGGAAGGGAGGGAGGAAGGAAGGAAGGGAGGAAGGGAGGGAGGGAGAGAGGAAGAAAAGGAAGGGAGGAAGGACGGAAGAAAAGGAAGGACGGAAGAAAAGAAGGAAGGATGGGAGGGAGGGAGGAAGAAGGAAGGAAAGGAAAGAAGGAAGGAAGGAAGGAAGGAGGGAGGGAAGGGAGGAAGGGAGGGAGGAAGGAAGGAAGGGAGGAAGGGAGGGAGGGAGAGAGGAAGAAAAGGAAGGGAGGAAGGACGGAAGAAAAGGAAGGACGGAAGAAAAGAAGGAAGGATGGGAGGGAGGGAGGAAGAAGGAAGGAAAGGAAAGAAGGAAGGAAGGAAGGAAGGAGGGAGGGAAGGGAGGAAGGGAGGGAGGAAGGAAGGAAGGGAGGAAGGGAGGGAGGGAGAGAGGAAGAAAAGGAAGGGAGGAAGGACGGAAGAAAAGGAAGGACGGAAGAAAAGAAGGAAGGATGGGAGGGAGGATGAAGGAAGGAAAGGAAAGAAGGAAGGAAGGAAAGGAAGGACTAGCACTTCCTGTCTTTGACTTCGGTATGACAGAACATTTGGCGGTTTTGGTTATCGTGACTTTTTCAAATCGCGGTGAACCTTGAACACGGTTATCATCCCATGCCTACTCAGAGGTTAGCGTTAGCACAGCAGAGCAGCAAACGCCAGCAGTGACAAACGAGAGCAGCTGGGCCGGATTGGACCTCTCGGCAGGCCTGTTCTGGCCCACGGGCCGCATGTTTGACACCCCTGCTTTAATGTATCGACTGAAAAATAAACCCATACCAAGTAGTATCGAAATTTCCACCATCAATCGATGCTTTTTGCACCCAGAGCTAGAAAATATGTTTGTATGGACTTGATCACAGCCAATCAATGCAAGATGCCACCTAAACACTCGAAAATGAGGCTTCAACTACACGCCTGCAATTCAATGTTTCTATTAACCTTTTATAGGACACTCATTGAAAGGAAGGGAGGAAGGAAGGAAGGTACGGGGAGGAAAGAAAGAGAGAAGGAGGGAGGGAGGAAGGGAAGAAAGAAGGAAAGACGGAAGTAGAAAGGGGGATGGAGGAAGGAAAGAAGGACGGGAGGAGAGAAGGAGGGAGGGAGGAAGAACAGATGGAAGTAAGGAAAGGAAGGAAGGAAGGACGGAGGAAGGAAAGAAGGAAGGGAGGAGAGAAGGAGGGAGGGAGGAAGGACAGATGGAAGGAAGGAAAGGAAGGAAGGAAGGA
This sequence comes from Scomber japonicus, assembly GCF_027409825.1. Lineage (NCBI taxonomy): Eukaryota > Metazoa > Chordata > Actinopteri > Scombriformes > Scombridae > Scomber > Scomber japonicus. The sequence goes on along the minus strand of NC_070583.1, from coordinate 35,929,077 downwards.
CGGAGGAAGGAAAGAAGGAAGGGAGGAGAGAAGGAGGGAGGGAGGAAGGACAGATGGAAGGAAGGAAAGGAAGGAAAGGAAGGAAGGACGGAGGAAATAAGGAACGAGGGAGGGAGAAAGGAAAAGAGGAAGGGAAGAAAGAAGGCAGAGAGGAAGTAAAGGAAGGAAGGAAGGAAGGAAGGAAGGAAGGATATTTTGGGATATTTACAGAAGTTACCAAATATAATTATTTGCCCAATAAAGGGTTAATTGGTATCAGTATCACTTTAAGAGTACTTGGATTGGGACTGGTGTCATGGTTTAAGCCCTCGTCTCCATAGTGGAGCATTCAGAGGAACGTGTTGGCTGCTGGTGCACTATGTAATGGTTATGTTGTAATAATGTGCACAGTGTTTCCACTTTGTTCCACTCTTCATGTTTATAGTTTTTATGCCTCGCTGGTCCAGACTCCACACTAGGTCACTCTGTCAGAGCACGTTCGTGTGTGTGTGTGTGTGTGTGTGTGTGTGTGTGTTGTTGGCTGCTGTGTGTCATTGTTGCAGTCTGCAGTCAGTCAGGACATGAGCTCATAGACAAACAGCAGCAGGAATAACCAGCCTCTGTTCCACCAGAGCCCAGGTCGCCCTGCACCCCTGAGGCCCCTGACGAGGGTCCGCAGTCCCGCAGGAAAACAAGAACCAGTTCAGGGATCCATGTAGGAGCCAGAACCCTCCAGATGTTGGAGCCTGGCTGCAGGGATTTGCTCCCATGTAGCCGTTAGTAAGGTCCGAACACTGATGCTGGTGATAAGGTGTGACTGGTGTTAGATGCAGCTGAGGTTGAGGTCAGTCAGTTCCTTCCAAACCAAACTGGGAGACTGGTTTCTTTAAAGCAGTCATTACTTTAAAACTCTGTCATGTAGAAACAGCAAAAAGACAAACACTATCTGTTGGAAGAACTGAAATATGATGATATGCTGCAGCTTTAGGATTCATCTTCAGTGGATAAGAAGAGAGAAATGCAGATAAAGAAGATAAAGATAAAGAAACGCAGCGCAAAAAAAAATAGAAAAAGAGAAAAAGGGAGCGAGGATTTGTGGAAGATTTGTGGACATTCCTCAACAGCTGCAGTGTGTGTGTGTCAGCGAGAAATTCCTCTGCTGATTTAATGTCTCAACACTTACACAGAGATCATGTATGAAGACGATGACCTGAGATCTTGTGTTGAGTGTTTGAAAAAGACGCGACTTGACTGGTGACTAAACTAGTTTCTGCTCACAGTGGGATGCTGATGGTCGTCTGTCGAAAAGGTTCAGAGGAAGTCAGCTCCAACAATGTGATCTCATGTAGACCGGATCATTAAAAAGATGGAAGGAAGGAAGGAAGGAAGGAAGGAAAAGAAGGAAGGAAAGGAAGGAAGGAAGGAAGGAAGGAAGGGAGGGAGCAAGGATAGATGGAAGGAAGAGACAACAGGAAGGAAGGAAGGAAAGAAGGAAGGAAGGAAGGAAGGAAGGGAAGATAGATGGAAGGAAGGAAGGGAGGGAGGGAGCAAGGATAGATGGAAGGAAGAGACGACAGGAAGAAAGGAAGGAAGGAAGGAAGGAAGGAAGGGAAGATAGATGGAAGGAAGGAAGAGAAGACAAATGGAAGGAAGGAAGGAAGGAAGGGAGGGAGCAAGGATAGATGGAAGGAAGAGACGACAGTAAGGAAGGAAGGAAGGAAAAGAGGAAGGAAGGAAGGTTTGAAAAAGACGCGACTTGACTCGGGATGCTGATGGTCGTCTGTTGAAAAGGTTCAGAGGAAGTCAGCTCCAACAGAAATGTGTCTTTATCGGTATCTGTTATGGTTCTTCACGACAAACCCTTTTCTATAAATCAGCGTCTGGGTGGTGGTAATGCACCTGAGACTGACATGATGATAACTGAGCAGGTTTTCAGACTCCTGGAAGTCGTTCATAGTCGAGGTTTGAATCTTCACTGTCCTCACGACCTCGATTCAACTCTACGATGCATCTGAACGTATCACATACTCCATTTTCTATATTGATGCACATGTAAAAGTGCTCCCACCATGACTCGAGGATAAAAACGATTATTGTCGCATCTTGATGCATCAAATGTTTTAACATGCTTTATTTTCTTAGTTCTCAAGCCACTGAAAACCAATGTGACACATAACGATACCAGCACCAATCCAAGTACCCTTAAAGTGACATTGATACCAACTGAGTACTTCATTAGATACCCATCATTTTATGCAATTTAATGCTTCTATTCTTTCTTTCTTTCTTTCTGCTACGTAGCTAACTTGGTGACCACTGAGGGTAAGAAGTGTAAAAACAGAAGAAGAGAATTAATGATTATTTTTTTATTAATAATGAATCTGTTAGACTCTTTTCTTAAATGATCGATCAGTCATTTGGTCATTAAAATATCAGAAAATGGTGAAAATTCAATCACCCAAATCAATCCAAAATTTTATGTAGTGCCACCGCTCCTCCACATCTAAATGATTTGATTTATACACAGATGTATTTAACTAATACGGGTTGAGGGGGAAAAAAATGGATATGGCACAGTATTGCGATATTTTGCATGGAAATGTTGTATCAGGACCCAGACGCCAAGTATCGATCTTTTATTGTAGGAGTTTGCACATAAAAATTGAAGTTTTCTTTCCTTTGGGGAGATAATTTACAGCTGAAAATGTTTAATGAATATATCGCAATATATCTTAAATCACAATAATATTGTATCGTGACATAAGTATCGTGATAATATCGTATCGTGGAGCCTCTGATGATTCCCTCCCCTATTAACTAATAACTCAAACTCACCACGACTTCACCACCACAGACGGGACGTAGCTGCTGTGGCAGTGGGCCAATCACATGTCACATTAACCCTTTATAGGACACTCATTGAAAGGAAGGAAGGAAGGAAGGAAGGAAGGAAGGAAGGATGGAAGGAAAGGAAGGACGGAGGAAAGAAGGAAGGAAGGAAGGTAGGGGGGAGGAAAGAAAGACAGAAGGAGGGAGGGAGGAAGGGAAGAAAGAAGGAAGGAAGGAAGAAGAAAGGGGGATGGAGGAAGGAAAGAAGGAAGGGATGAGAGAAGGAGGGAGGGAGGAAGAACAGATGGAAGGAAGGACGGAGGAAGGAAAGAAGGAAGGGAGGAGAGAAGGAGGGAGGGAGGAAGGGCAGATGGAAGGAAGGAAAGGAAGGAAGGACGGAGGAAATAAGGAACGAGGGAGGGAGAAAAGGAAATAGGAAGGGAAGAAAGAAGGCAGGGAGGAAGGAAAGGAAGGAAGGAAGGAGGAAAGAAGGAAGGAAGGAAGAAGAAAGGGGGATGGAGGAAGGAAAGAAGGAAGGGAGGAGAGAAGGAGGGAGGGAGGAAGGGCAGATGGAAGGAAGGACTTGATTGCAGGTATCGATTGACTGAGACGTTCAATAGTACTTGGTATCAGTTTATATCGGTCAGTACCTTAAAGCTGGGGTCAGCATTAAGGTTCAATGAAGGGTCAGAATGGTTTTTTAAGGATTCATTGGGAGGCCCGTTAATCGATGCGGTGGAAACGCAGGTTTATACGTTTATTTAGTAATAAAACAGATTTACAACACTCAGAAACTGGCATCAACACAACATGGCTCTAACACTGCCAACAGCTGCTGAATTCATGTATTAAACTTTAATTCCTGGAAGGTTTATTGGACTTAACCCTTAAACAGGCCTTACTAGTTATGTCATTTGCATCTAATGTAAGGAAGGAAAGAAGGAAGGAAGGAAGGAAGGAAGGAAGGAAGGAAAGGAGGAAGGAAGGGAAGCAAGGGAGGAAGAAGGAAGGAAGGAAGGAAGGAAGGAAGGAAGGAAGGAAAGGAGGGAAGAAGGAAGGAAAGGAGGGAAGAAGGAAGGAAAGGAGGGAGGAAAGGAAGGAAGGGAGGAAGGGAAGGAAGGGAAGAAGGAAGGAAAGGAGGGAGGAAGGGAAGGAAGGGAGGAAGGAAGGAAGAAAGAAAGAAAGGACAGATGAAGGAAGGAAGGACAGATGAAGGAAGGAAGGAAGGAAGGAAGGACAGATGAAGGAAGAAAAAAAGGACAGAAGGAGGGAACATTTACCCTAACAGCTGAACTTAGATCTGAGGAAGGAAGGAAGGAAGGAAGGAAGGAAGGAAGGAAGGAAGGACAGAAGAAGAACAGAGGAAGGACCCGGGAGGACAACAGGAAGGTTAAAGAGTCTGTATCTCCTGGTGCACGTTGTCTGTTTAAGGGTTAAGATGGTATGACAACTTTAATGCCTCCGCTGGTGTTGGGGAGGGGGTGGGGGGGCAGGATTATATATAACAAGGATATAACAATAATTGGGATTTACAGGAGCCTAAACTAAGGCATCGAGTACCTAATACCAGTGAATATTAGGTTATTATTTGGTTATACCAGTGGTGTCAAACATGCGGCCCGGGGGCCAGATACGGCCCGCTGAGGGGTGCAGTCCGGCCCACTTGCCATCCTGTGTTATTTTCCTTCCTTCCTCCCTTCCGTCTGTCTGTTGTCCTTTACTATCTCTCTTTCCTACCTTTCTTCCCTCCTTCCTTTTGCCTGTCTTTCTTTCCTTCCCTTCTTATTTCCTTTCATCCTTCCTTCCTCCTTTTCTTCCTTCCTACCTTTCTTCCCTCCTTCCTTTTGCCTGTCTTTCTTTCCTTCCCTTCTTATTTCCTTTTATCCTTCCTTCCTCCTTTTCTTCCTTCCTTCCTTCCTTCTTTCCTTCCCTCCTTCCTTTTGCCTGTCTTTCTTTCCTTCCCTTCTTATTTCCTTTCATCCGTCCTTCCTCCTTTTCTTCCTTCCTTCCTTCCTTCCTTCTTTCCTTCCTTCCTTTCCTTCCTTTCTTCCCCCCTTCCCTTGTTATTTCCTTCCTTCCTTCCTTCCTTCTTTCCCTCCATCTTTTTAATGATCCGGCCCACATGAGATCAAATTGGGCTGTATGCGGCCCTTGAATGAAAATGAGTTTGACACCTCTGGGTTATACCCACCGGTTAACCGACCATGAACAAACGGGCTAATCCACATCCCTAATCCTGACAGCGACAGACGTCTTTCAGTTTGTAAAATCACCAGAAATAAGAAGCTGCTTTTGTCTCTTTCTGTTCCTAAAATGATCTTTGAGGTTTTTTCTGCCTCAGTAAACTGTAAAGAACAGAGAGCTAACAGTAAGAACAACAAACACAAAGCTGGACGGCAGGACGTGAACCCAAAGTCACCTCACCAATAATTTATAACTGATCTATCAACCCCTCCTCCCTAAAAAACTAAAGTGGACTGCTCTCCTTTCGGTTCTTTCCATAATGGGACAATAACAGGAACTGTTTAATGGTCTAATCACAGTGATCAGGGTTGAACTACGAGACTATATTCACCTTATCTGAAGCTTACACACACACACAGTAAAAAAAAAAGGCATTCCAGCTCCATTAAATCACTATCGGCTTGTTTTTGGACAGAGATGGAAAGAAAAGAAAGAACGCATTCCAACAATGTATGGCTGAAAGACAGGACCTGTGTGTGTATATGTGTACAGTCCGTCTATCAACGCCTCCATATCAGCTTCACACTGGTTATTATACAAAATAATGATCCGTGCGTTGCGGTATGTGTCTTTAAATACACGCTGAGCTCGTGTTAACATGTCCCAGTGTGAGACGGCGTGATTATAATGTCTGCTCTCGTATCTTTAACCTCCACCACCACCAGCAGATAAACACACCAGTAAATATACACACAGAGGTTTTGGCCAGGGAGGAAAGTTATATAACAGTCATGTAAGAATAATTATTTTAGAAATACATGACAACTTTAACAGAGACATATTCTGCTTTTTGTTATACGTTGTTTAACTTGAGTTGAATGTATGTAGAAATGCTGCCCACATAAACCTCGGTTGCTAAGGCAGTTCCTAAGGTGGTTGCTAAAGTGGTTGCAAAGGTGGTTGCTAAGGCGGTTACTGAGGTGGTTGCTAAGGTTGTTCCTAAAGTGGTTGCTAAAGTGTTTGCTAAGGCGGTTACTGAGGTGGTTGCTAAGGTTGTTCCTAAGATGGTTACTGAGGTGGTTGCTAAGGTTGTTCCTAAGGTGGCTGCTAAGGCGGTTCCTAAGGTTGTTCCTGAGGTGGTTGCTAAGGCAGTTCCTAAGGTTGTTCCTAAGGTGGTTGCTAAGGCGGTTCCTAAGGTGGTTACTGAGGTGGCTGCTAAAAATGTTCCTAAGCAGGTTGCTAGGGCGGTTGCTAAGGTATTTCCATTTAGTTTTTTTCCCCCCCACTTTACAATCTGTGCAGTAACAATATATAACTCGGGTTTATTATCAATCAACACCAATATTAATCTTACACATAATGTCCTTATTTCTTTTACTAGATTCTTTACTACTATTATCTTCTCATCACTTGTGTATTTACTTATTATTTATGGTTCTTTATTCTTTCTATTGACGCTCTTTTTGCTTCTCCACAGCTGGACTAATAAAGTGATATTTCATCTCACCTGCAGTGACGTGGACGGTGTACTGGCCCTTCTGAGTGAAGAAAGTCTGCACGCTGCTTTTTACAGAGGAGGATGAAGAGGAGGAAGAGGATGATGCTGGTGAGGATGAGGAAGAGTTTGCAGAAGAAGAAGAAGAGGAAGAAGAGGTCACAAGTTTTTTCCTCTCCTTCTCGATGTGCTTCATCAGCAGGGCAGCCATCTTGTCTCCTCTTCCTCCCCGTGACAGAGTCTTCCTCAGCAGCATGGCCTGGGCCTCCCTCAGACTGTCACACACAAAACACAACGCAACTTACAATCATGTGATCATAGAAACACAGACACAGCTCAACACAAACCACACTAATGGTTAACGGTCATCTTAACTATGTGGAAGGAAGGAAGGAAGGAAGGAAGGAAGGAAGGAAGGAAGGAAGGAAGGAAGGAAGGAAGGAAGGAAGGAAGGAAGGAAGGAAGGAAGGAAGGAAGGAAAGAAAGAAAGAAAGAAAGAAAGAAAGAAAGAAAGAAAGAAAGAAAGAAAGAAAAGAAAGAAAGAAAGAAAGAAAGAGAGGGAGGGAGGGAGGGAGAGAGGGAGGGAGGGAAGGAAGGAAGGAAGGAAGGAAGGAAAGAGAGAAAGAAAGAGAAAGAAAGAGAGAAACTATGAACCCTCACTCATCCTCAATGGTCATCTTAGCTATGTGGAAGGAAGGAAGGAAGGAAGGAAGGAAGGAAGGAAGGAAGGAAGGAAGGAAGGAACTATGAA
>NC_070583.1:35856839-35916839 GCF_027409825.1 Scomber japonicus | reverse complement strand
GTCTGAATCACTCTGCAGACTTCCCACAGCCTGCTCTGACCCTGGCTCTGACCCCTGACCCCTGACCACCGTGACCTTTGACCTCTGACTCAGGCCTGCGGAGACTGTGTTTACTCACTGGGAAGAAAGCGATCCTCCTTCATGTGGCTGATCCGAGCATGATTTGTGATGAAGATACGAGCGACTTTAATGTTCCACACGGCTTTAATCAGACGGGACGTTTATGATGAGAGACAGAACAGATGTGAGCAGAGACGCTGCTGCTGCATGAAGACACTCTGTTATTAGTGATGTTTGGATCAGCTGCCAACCATCAGCCAAGTAGTTGGTTGACCATTTAATTTAAAACTAACTTCATGTTTCATTCTGCACATCTAAACATTTAATAACCTTTAAGGCAGGGGTGTCAAACTCCTTTTCATTCTAGGGCCACATACAGACCAATTTGATCTGATGTGGGCCGGATCATTAAAAAGATGGATGGAAGGAAGGAAGGAAGGAAGGAAGGAAGGAAGGAAGGAAGGAAGGACAGAAAGAAGGAAGCAATGAATGAAGGAAGGAAGGATGGATGGAAGGAAGGAAGGAAGGAAGCAATGAAGGAAGGAAGGACAGAAGGAAGAAAGGAAGAACAGACAGAAGGAAGAAAGGGAGGAAGAAAGAAGGGGAGGAAGGACAGATGGAAGAAAGAAAGGAAGGAACAAAAAAGATAAGGAAGGAAGGAAGGAAAGACTGGCAAAAGGAAGGAGGAAAGAAAGGTAGGAAAGACAGATGAAAGAAAGGAAGGAAGGAAGGACAGATGGAAGGAAGGACAGAAGGAAGAAAGGAAGGAAGGACAGATGGAAGGTATGAAAAGAACACAGGAAGGAAAGTGGGCCGTATTGGACCCCTGGGTGGGCCGGTTCTGGCCCGCGGGCCGCATGTTTGACACCCCTGCTTTAAGGCCTTTTTAAAACCTCATTAAGTAAAAACTACTAAAGTCACTTCAGTAATAGTCTGTATTACCACATGTGGCTGTTGTCCTCATATATAATATAATATATCATGAGACATATAATAATAATATATAACAGGCGTGTCAAACTCATTTTCATTCAAGGGCCACATACAGCTCAATTTGATCTCATGTGGGCCGGATCATTAAAAAGATGGAAGGAAGGAAGGAAGAAAGGAAGGAAATAAGAAGGGAAGGAAGGAAAAACAGGCAAAAGGAAGGAAGGAAGAAAGGTAGGAAAGACAGATAGTGAAGGAAGGACAGACAGAAGAAAGGAAGGGAGCAAGAACAAATGGAAGGAAGGAAGGGAGCAAGGACAGATGGAAGGAAGCAAGGACAGATGGAAGGAAGGAAACGAACACAGGAAGGAAGGAAAAGAGGAAGAAGGAAACTGGGCCGGATTGAACCTCTCAGCGGGCCGGTTCTGGCCCACGGGCCGCATGTTTGACACCCCTGATATATAATATAATATATTATGAGACATATCATAATAAAGCAAAAGCAGGATTTTACTGTTGTAGTGGGCTGAAATGGAGTTCATATTGAAGTCATTTATTTACTTTAATTAATAAGTTGGTTGGTTTATGTAAAATAAATCAGATGATAATGATAAATATTATAAATATTATAAATATTATAATGACTTCATCAAATTCAAATCTCACCTTTTCTAAACTGCTTTTAATGTTTGATTATTTTGGTTTCTTTCTCTTCTGTCTCTTCTTCCTCCTACTCCTCTTACTCTCTTCTTCTTCTTCTTCTTCTTCTTCTTCCTCTTCCTATTCCTTCTTCTTCTTCCTCTTCCTATTCCTTCTTCTTCTTCCTTCTCCCTATTCCTTCTCCTTCTTCTTCCTTCTCCTTCTTCCTATTCCTTCTCCTTCTTCTTCTTCCTATTCCTTCTCCTTCTCCTTCTTCTTCTTCCTTCTTCTTCCTTCTTCTTCCTCTTCCTATTCCTTCTTCTTCTTCCTTCTCCCTATTCCTTCTCCTTCTTCTTCCTTCTCCTTCTCCCTATTCCTTCTCCTTCTCCTTCTTCCTATTCCTTCTCCTTCTCCCTATTCCTTCTCCTTCTCCTTCTTCCTATTCCTTCTCCTTCTTCCTATTCCTTCTCCTTCTCCCTATTCCTTCTCCTTCTCCTTCTTCCTATTCCTTCTCCTTCTTCCTATTCCTTCTCCTTCTCCTTCTTCCTATTCCTTCTCCTTCTCCCTATTCCTTCTCCTTCTCCTTCTTCCTATTCCTTCTCCTTCTTCCTATTCCTTCTCCTTCTTCCTATTCCTTCTCCTTCTTCCTATTCCTTCTCCTTCTCCCTATTCCTTCTCCTTCTCCTTCTCCCTATTCCTTCTCCTTCTCCCTATTCCTTCTCCTTCTCCTTCTCCTTCTCCCTATTCCTTCTCCTTCTCCTTCTTCCTATTCCTTCTCCTTCTCCCTATTCCTTCTCCTTCTCCTTCTCCCTATTCCTTCTCCTTCTCCCTATTCCTTCTCCTTCTCCCTATTCCTTCTCCTTCTTCCTATTCCTTCTCCTTCTCCTTCTTCTTCCTTCTCCTTCTTCTTCTTCTCCTCCTTCTTCTTCTTCCTTCTTCTTCTTCCTTCTTCTTCCTCTTCCTCTTCCTTCTTCTCCTTCTTCTTCTTCTCTTTTATTGATTGTGTTTTCATTTATTCTGTATGGTTTTATTGTTTCAATGTAAAGCATCTTTGAGTATTGTTAAAAGCACTCTATAACTATTCTTATCATTATTATAAACTGAACAACTATAATTACACCTGTACATTTCTAGACATGTTTAGACGTTGAATATGTCAACTTTAAGACTTTTGAAGGATCTGCAGGAACCTCGTGTTAGAAAATCTTTATGCTGTTTGGTTAGAAGTAAATGAAAAGGTTTATTAAGGTGTATTATGAGGTGAGAGCTCCACCTGGTGGCTGGACAGAGAACTGCACCGGCCTTCACATGTTCAACAAGCTGTTCTCATAAAGGCAGCGGAGGAAGAGGAGGAGGAGGAGGAGGAGGAAGAGGAGGAAGAGGAGGAGGAAGAGGAGGAAGAGGAGGAGGATGGGAGGAAGATAAAGGAAGAGAGCATTGGACTTTTGAATGGGGCCACAGAGGTCAAGGGGCCCCTAAGCCAGAGCATCTGTGGTTCTTACCTCAGTGGCAGCTTCTTCGCCTCCTCCTTCTTCTTCTTCTTTGTCTTCTTCTCCTCCTCCTCCACCACCTCCGCCTCCTCCTCCTCCACCACCACCACCACCTCCTCCTCCTTCTCCTTCTTCTTTGTCTTCTTCTTCTCCTCCTCTGACTTTGTTCTACTTTCCTCCATCTCTTCTTTTCTCTTCTCGCCAACATCCACCACCTCCTCCTCCTTCTTCTTTGTCTTCTTCTCCTCCTCTGACTTTGTTCTTCTTTCCTCCACCTCTTCTTTTCTCTTCTCGCCAACATCCACCTCCACCACCTCCTCCTCCTCCTCCACCACCACCTCCTCCTCCTCCTCCTCTCCTCTCAGCCCTGGATTAGACTCCTGCTTTGTGTTTTTAGAGCTCATAAGTCTTTCCTCTACTTTAAACCCAGCTCCAGACTGTGGATTGAGTCCCTGCTCTATGGTTTTAGAGAGCCCACCACTCTCCTCTGACTCAGACCCTGAATCATTCTTCACATTTAGTCTTTGCTCTACTTCGGAGAGACTAGAATTAGACTCCAAATATTGTCCTTCTTCTACTTTTAACTCTGAATTAGACCCTAAATATTGTCCTCTCTCAACTCTAAGCTCAGACTTAGACTCCAAATATTGTCTTGCCTCTAGTTTAGGCTTTGTGTTAAACTCCAGATTTGGGATTAAAGAGGTTTTTAATGTTGCTTCCTCTTCAGACTCGTGTGAATCTACAGTTCCCCTTCCTTCAGTTTTAGACCTGGAGAGAAACTCTGGATTAAAAACTGCAGCTACTCTTTCTTCCCTCCTACTCTCGAGGTGTGGAGACGTTTCTTTGAGGCCTGCTGTGATCTCTGCTCCCTCTTCTTCTTCTTCGGCGTCTGCAGCGTCTCTCTCTGTCCAGAGCTGGAAGTCAAAGTTAAACCCGGGTTTAGATTCAGCGAGCATTTCTTCCTTCTTCACCTCCTCCATCCTCTCTGGACTTTTTGAGGAGGCTTGGTTCTCATCCTGGAGTAGAAACCTCTTGGAAACACCTTTGTCTTCACTTCTAGCTCGGACCACTTCAGCTTTACCTCCTAAATCTGCACCAGAGATCTTAACAGGAACAGAGGTGGAGGATGGATTCTGGTTTGAAGGTGGAGGTGGAGGTGGAGGTGGATCAGACGGAGCTTTGATGACTTTCAGCTTCTGGATGAGAGGTTTGGTGTTTCTCAGCGGGGGGGTGAGGGTCGGTTGAGGAGGGTTGAAGTGGGTTGGAGGTCTGTGTGACACACCGGCAGGAAGGATGGAGGTCAGCGTGGAAAACTGACAGCGGGAACCGTGAAATCCTCTCCGGCACATACATCGGTTAGGCTGCCGGCACAACGCTCCGTTATGGCAAGGAGGAAGACATCTGGCTACAGGAGAGGAGGAAGAGGAGGAAGAGGAAGAGGAAGAGGAAGAGGAAGAGGAAGAAGAGGAGGAAGAGAGAGAAGAGAGATCATTCAGATGGATAATTGATGCATTTACAGGACTACATCTACTAGGCTTTACAATCATTGTGGACTTCAGGATTGGTGACATGACCCAACAACAGATGATTATTGATGGAGAGAGTATTGAGGTGGTGGATGAGGACAGATATTTAGGAACAATAATAAATGTTAAACTGTGATGTGACTCTTGAATACAGATGTTATTAATAAGGAAGGTTTGCAGTGTCTCGTGAAATGTTACTGTAAACAAATATTTAACACGTTAAAGGTTTGAATTCATGTGTAAAGCTTCTTCTTTTTTCCCCTTTAAACGGTTTATTTTTAACCCTCTTATTGTCTCCCTGTCGACTGTGCAATGTTTATCCTCACGGGTAAAAAGAACAAAAATGTACCTGGTTTGTTTTGACTGTTTATAAAGAATAAAGGTACACATTATCACCCAATTCTATGTTCAACTCCATTAACACCAGTTTTACTTTTATTGGAAATGATGGTCAACAGGCCTCATTTAACCCTTTACTGGGCAAATAATTATATTTGGTAACTTCTGTAAATATCCCAAAATATCCTTCCTTCCTTCCTTCCTTCTTTCCTTCCTTCCTTTCCTTCCTCCCTGCCTTCTTTCTTCCCTTCCTCTTTTCCTTTCTCCCTCCCTCGTTCCTTATTTCCTCCGTCCTTCCTTCCTTTCCATCTGTCCTTCCTCCCTCCCTCCCTCCTTCTCTCCTCCCTTCCTTCTTTCCTTCCTCCGTCCTTCCTTCCTTTCCTTCCTGTTCTTCCCTTCCTCTCTCCCTCCTTCTCTCTTTCTTTCCTCCGTCCTTCCTTCCTTTCCTTCCTCCTTCCTTTCCTTCCTTCCCTCCTTCCTTCCTTCATCCGTCCTTCCATCCTTTCCTTCCTCCCTCCTTCCTTCCTTCCTTCCTTCCTTCCCTTTCCTTCCTCCCTCCTTCCTTCCTTCTTTCCTTTCCTTTCCTTCCTCCCTGCCTTCTTTCTTCCCTTCCTCTTTTCCTTTCTCCCTCCCTCCTTCCTTATTTCCTCCGTCCTTCCTTCCTTTCCTTCCTTCCTTCCATCTGTCCTTCCTTCCTCCCTCCCTCCTTCTCTCCTCCCTTCCTTCTTTCCTTCCTCCGTCCTTCCTTCCTTTCTGTTCTTCCCTTCCTCTCTCCCTCCTTCTCTCTTTCTTTCCTCCGTCCTTCCTTCCTTTCCTTCCTCCTTTCCTTCTTCCTTCCTTCCTCCGTCCTTCCATCCTTTCCTTCCTTCCTTCCTTCCATCTGTCCTTCCTCCCTCCCTCCATCCTTCTCTCCTCCCTTCCTTCTTTCCTTCCCCGTCCTTCCTTCCTTCTTTTCCTTCCTTTCTGTTCTTCCCTTCCTCTCTCCCTCCTTCTCTCTTTCTTTCCTTCCTTTCCTTCCTCCTTCCTTCCTTCCTTCCCTCCTTCCCTCCTTCCTCCGTCCTTCCATCCTTTCCTTCCATCCTCCTTCCTCGCTTCCATCCTTCCTTCCCTTCCTTCCTTCCTTTCAATGAGTGTCCTATAAAGGGTTAAATTCAATTATACGTCAATGCCTGTGTTGGGCTGAGCTGATCTCAACAGCAGGGTTAACCCTTAAACAGGCCTTACTAGTTATGTCATTTGCACCTAAAGTAAGGAAGGAAGGAAGGAAAGAAGGAAGGAAGGAAAGGAGGGAAGAAGGAAGGAAGGAAAGGAGGGAAGAAGGAAGGAAAGGAGGAAGGAAGGGAAGCAAGGGAGGAAGAAGGAAGGAAAGGAAGGAGGGAGGAAGGAAGGAAGGTAGGAAGGAAAGGAGGGAAGAAGGAAGGAAAGGAGGGAGGAAGGCAAGGAAGGGAGGAAGAAGGAAGGAAAGGAAGGAGGGAGGAAGAAGGAAGGAAATGAGGGAGGAAGGGAGGGAGGGAGGGAGGGAGGAAGGGAGGAAGAAAGAAAGGAAGGGAGGAAGAAAGAAAGGAAGGACAGATGAAGGAAGGAAGAAAGGACAGAAGGAAGGAAGGAAGGAAGGAAGGAAGGAAGGAAGGAAGGACAGAGGAAGGACCCGGGAGGACAACAGGAAGGTTAAAGAGTCTGTATCTCCAATGATCTGCATTTTCTTTGTCCGACTTGTTCAAATTTCCTTCCTTCCTTCCTTTTCTTTCTTCCCTGCCTTCTTTCTTCCCTTCCTCTTTTCCTTTCTCCCTCCCTTGTTCCTTATTTCCTCCGTCCTTCCTTCCTTTCCTTCCTTCCTTCCTTCCATCTGTCCTTCCTCCCTCCTTCTCTCCTCCCTTCCTTCTTTCCTTCCTCCGTCCTTCCTTCCTTTCTGTTCTTCCCTTCCTCTCTCCCTCCTTCTCTCTTTCTTTCCTCCGTCCTTCCTTCCTTTCCTTCCTCCTTCCTTCCTTCCTTCCGTCCTTCCATCCTTTCCTTCCTTCCTCCCTCCTTCCTTCCTTCCTTCCTTTCCTTCCTCCCTCCTTCCTCGCTTCCATCCTTCCTTCCTTCCCTCCTTCCTTCCTTCCTCCGTCCTTCCATCCTTTCCTTCCTCCGTCCTTCCTTCCTTTCTGTTCTTCCCTTCCTCTCTCCCTCCTTCTCTCCTTCTTCCTTCCTTCCTCCGTCCTTCCATCCTTTCCTTCCTTTCCTTCCTTCCTTCCTTCCTTCCTTTCCTTCCTCCCTCCTTCCTTCCTTCCTTCCATCCTTCCTTCCCTTCCTTCCTTCCTTTCAATGAGTGTCCTATAAAGGGTTAAATTCAATTATACGTCAATGCCTGTGTTGGGCTGAGCTGATCTCAACAGCAGGGTTAACCCTTAAACAGGCCTTACTAGTTATGTCATTTGCACCTAAAGTAAGGAAGGAAGGAAGGAAAGAAGGAAGGAAGGAAAGGAGGGAAGAAGGAAGGAAAGGAGGAAGGAAGGGAAGCAAGGGAGGAAGAAGGAAGGAAAGGAAGGAGGGAGGAAGGAAGGAAGGTAGGAAGGAAAGGAGGGAAGAAGGAAGGAAAGGAGGGAGGAAGGCAAGGAAGGGAGGAAGAAGGAAGGAAAGGAAGGAGGGAGGAAGAAGGAAGGAAATGAGGGAGGAAGGGAGGGAGGGAGGGAGGGAGGAAGGGAGGAAGAAAGAAAGGAAGGGAGGAAGAAAGAAAGGAAGGACAGATGAAGGAAGGAAGAAAGGACAGAAGGAGGGAACATTTACCCTAACAGCTGAACTTAGATCTGAGGAAGGAAGGAAGGAAGGAAGGAAGGAAGGAAGGAAGGAAGGACAGGTGAAGGAAGGAAGGAAGGAAGGAAGGAAGGAAGGAAGGAAGGAAGGAAGGAAGGACAGAGGAAGGACCCGGGAGGACAACAGGAAGGTTAAAGAGTCTGTATCTCCTGGTGCACGTTGTCTGTTTAAGGGTTAAATAAACGTTATGTTCTCTAATTAGAAATGCGTGATTAAAACCCGTCAGGTGAAATGTTTCAGTTCACATGTAATGATCTTTTTCATATGTAAACTACTCCACCGTGGTCGCTGGTAAACAGACGCTTAGTAGAGAATACTTTGTGGGCAAATAATTATAATTGGTAACTTCTGTAAATATCCCAAAATATCCTTCCTTCCTTCTTTCCTTCCTTCCTTTCCTTCCTCCCTGCCTTCTTTCTTCCCTTCCTCTTTTCCTTTCTCCCTCCCTCGTTCCTTATTTCCTCCGTCCTTCCTTCCTTTCCTTCCTTCCTTCCATCTGTCCTTCCTCCCTCCCTCCCTCCTTCTCTCCTCCCTTCCTTCTTTCCTTCCTCCGTCCTTCCTTCCTTTCTGTTCTTCCCTTCCTCTCTCCCTCCTTCTCTCCTCCCTTCCTTCTTTCCTTCCTCCGTCCTTCCTTCCTTTCTGTTCTTCCCTTCCTCTCTCCCTCCTTCTCTCTTTCTTTCCTCCTTCCTTTCCTTCCTCCCTCCTTCCTTTCCTTCCTCCGTCCTGCCTTCCTTTCCTTCCTTGCTTCCATCCTTCCTTCCTCCCTCCCTCCCTCCCTCCTTCTCTGGTAAACAGACGCTTAGTAGAGAATACTTTGTGAGAGTCGGAACTGTTTTTTTTTACTCTCTTCAAGCAGAGTTGATGGAAATACAAACAATGATCTGCATTTTCTTTGTCCGACTTGTTCAAATTTGCAAAGTTTGGACAAAAACGCAGCGGGACGGAGAGAGACAGAGGGGTCCAGTGTCTCTGCGTCGTCGTTACACAACTCTGTGCTGTTTGTTTGTGGTGTGTTCAGACTCCTGACCATTTCTCCACACTGTTCTCCTACCAGGACAATGTGACCAAACAGTAAAGCTTTACTCTGTGGGCAATGGGCCCACTAGGACTTAGGTGTGTGTGTGTGTGTGTGTGTGTGTGTGTGTGTGTGTGTGTGTGTGTGTGTGTGTGTGTAAGCCTCCAGACAGAGAGGGTAAATCTGTTTCCATTCACGAGTTTCTGCTTCTTTTTGCAGGCCATTCACAGCCAGCTAGTAATCCCCGACCTGAAAGAAACCATTTGGATGGGTGTGTGCGCCCCGTCTCCTACAAAGACGTCTAAATACAACTCATTTACAACAGCAGCCGCATATTTAGAGCAAATGTAATGCTATCCAGATTAACCCTTAAACAGACCTTACTAGTTATGTCATTTGCACCTCAAGTAAGGAAGGAATGAAGGAAAGAAGGAAGGAAGGAAAGGACGGAAGAAGGAAGGAAAGGAGGAAGGAAGGGAAGCAAGGGAGGAGGAAGGAAGGAAGGAAAGGAAGGAGGGAGGAAGGAAGGAAAGGAAGGAGGGAGGAAGGAAGGAAGGTAGGAAGGAAAAGAGGGAAGAAGGAAGGAAAGGAGGGAGGAAGAAGGAAGGAAAGGAAGGAAGGAGGGAGGAAGGAAGGAAGGTAGGAAGGAAAGGAGGGAAGAAGGAAGGACAGATGAATGAAGGAAGGAAGGACAGAGGAAGGACCTGGGAGGACAACACAAAGGTTAAAGAGTCTGTATCTCCTGGTGCACGTTGTCTGTTTAAGGGTTAAGTTTCTTATGAAGATAATGAGGAAATGTGGTTAGTAAAGTGTCAAACTCAACATATCAGTGAAATGTTTTCCACCACAATGTCCGATCTTCTACACAACGTCCACTTGTAGCATGTTTTAAAGTGTGTCAGGTTTCCATATGAACAGTGAAAGAGTTTCTCCTCTCTGTAATCATTCCTCCTGTTCTTCATACTGAATATTAAAACCTTCTAATGTGCTTCCAATGTAAAGTAATGGAGGACTAAATCCACAGTGTTTCCACACAGTCATTTAAAAGTAGATGATCAGCTTCTATTGAACTTCAGCAGTAGTAGTAGAAGTAATACTTGTTGTTGTAGTAGTATTAGTAGTAGTACTTTTTGTAGTAGTAGTAGTAGTATTTTTGTAGTAGTATTAGTAGTAGTAGTAGTAGTATTTTTGTAGTAGTAGTGGTATTAGTAGTAGTACTTTTTGTAGTAGTAGTAGTAGTATTTTTGTAGTAGTAGTACTTTATGTAATAATAGTAGTAGTAGTAGTACTTTATGTAATAGTAGTATTAGTAGTACTTTATGTAATAGTAGTAGTAGTAGTAGTACTTTATGTAATAGTAGTAGTAGTAGTAGTAGTAGTACTTTATGTAGTATTAGTAGTATTTTAGTAGTATGAGTGTGTTTCTCAGTAAATCTCCTCTTAGTGTTTCCTGTTGAGCTGTGGTATAGTATATATAGTGTATATAGTATATGTTGTGTATATATATATATATATATATATATATGTTTCTCTGTGGTGGAAGTATATTAACAAAAAGACTTTGCTAGTAAAAACACTGTAACGATGAAACATAGAAGATGAAGATTTGACTCATTCAGACGCTGAAGCTTCATATTAGCTTCACATCAACTTTATAATCCATGTTTACACAGAAGGAGGACTGTGGATTTAGTCCTCCATCACTTCCTGTAAACATGATGAATCATTACACACACATAAACACACTTCATGTTACTTTGGGCTCCTGACTGATGTAAGACACACTGAGCGATGTCTGGTACCAACAGGACCTTAACCAGACTCTTCTCTTCTGTAGTTACCAAACTTCACTGAATCTCTCTCAATCTTTAAGGAAAAGCTAAAGATCCAGCTCTATCATGAACACTAGACTCTCATTGTTCTCTCCAGACTAGATCCCTGCTTGTGCTGTATTAACGTCACTTTAGATAAAAGCATCTGCTAAATGACACTCTAACTTCCTTCACCACTGAACATAATACAGGCTTTCATGTCTGTCAGCACAACACAACTAGGAAAGCAAACCTGTTTCTAAAAACGTGTCGTGTGTGTTAAATCTGCCACCGTTAGCATCATGAAGTGCTTTGGTCTGACCATAGACTGTATAAAAGAAATGGACGTAACATCCGTGACGTCACCCATTGGTTTGTGGACTGCTGCTCGGAAGCCAATAGTATCGAATCTGGGCAGCGCCATCTTGAAAATTTCAGGTGCATGCTGGGAAAAAAAGAACACGGATTCTACTTATATGGCCATGGGCGGAGTCATGGACGGAAGTATGGGCGGGACTAACGGCGGAGCGGAGAGGCTGCGATTGGTTGCGAGGGCTGGATCTGGAGGACATTGGTCAATCAACCTGTCAATCAGGACGTAGCCACGCCCTAATGCATACCCTGCTTTATCGTCACATATAAAATCAGGGAGGCCAAAATGTCCCAAATGAACATCATACTGCATTGAAGAAGGCTTTAAACTAGCGATTGAGACCATAAACACATTTTGAAAACGTTTACTGAGGTTAGAAATCAAGTGAGAAGTTGGTGAATTCTCCATTGACTTGTATAGAGACGGTCGCCCCCTGGTGGCCTTTTGATAGAATGCAGCTCTAAGTTACTTCCGCATTGGCTTCTTTTCAGAGGACAGGAACTCCCCGCCTGGGTCTGCCACCGTTAGCATCATGAAGTGCTCGGGTCTGACACCGTTAGCATCATGAAGTGCTCGGGTCTGCCACCGTTAGCATCATGAAGTGTTCGGGTCTGACAGAGACAATGGGACGGATCGGATGTCTTGAATGAATCAGCGTCGCTGCATAAAACTGAGCGGCTTCACTCTCTGCTCTGCATGTGGATTATATAAAAGTACATATTCACACTTTATAGATTCAGTGTGGGAACCATGAGGTCCACAATCACTGGAAATCCCTTCAGCGGCATTGATCCGCTCATAAATCCATCGCTCCCCGCCATAAATTCATACTTTGAAGTGTGAGACGTGACGCAGCGTTACTGTACGTCCAGTCTGTGGTCATAATGTGTTCAGCACTTCTGTCTCTTTGACTCCAGGTGGATGCTGCAGGACTCACGGAGCTCATTCCTGTTGATGTAGGACAGTAAAGCTCACTGCTGGTATTTGCATTTTACTGTAGTATTTCCATGTGATGCTACTTTCTACATCTCAGAGGGAAATATTGTACTTTCTACTCCACTACATTTATTTGACAGCTTTAGTTACTTCTCAGGTGAAGATGTAACACCATGGAGAATATAACAAGCTTTTTTTTTCTTTTTCAACGGTCAGTAACATATAAGGGTTGGCAAGATGAGCAATTCAAAAATATGTTAAAAAATAGTTTTAAAAGCAGCGTCAGGTTTGTTAAAAAGTAAGACTGAATGCTCCTGAAAATGTCAAATGGTGTAACCACAAAAGAAAGAATATTTTATCCATCTACAGTGTATTTAAGTGGACTTATACTGATCCTTCCTTCCTTCCTTCTGTCCTTATTTCCTTCCCTCCCTCCTTCCTTCCTTCTTTCTCCCTTCCTAACATCCTTCCTTGACTCGAGGACAACAGGAGGGTTAAATAAATGTAAATGTTTCCTGATCTCCATGGTTACCCAGATTAAATGTAATATTTAGAACAATAGTATTCCTTTAGCTTTATTTAATATAAAAGTTATAATTTAAGATCATGCCTAACTAGTTGATATGGTGTTAGGTAGGAAGGAAGGAAGGAAGGAAGGAAGGATGTAAGATCATGCCAAACTAGTTGATATGGTGTTAGGTAGGTAGGAAGGAAGGAAGGAAGGAAGGAAGAATGTAAGATCATGCCAAACTAGTTGATATGGTGTTAGGTAGGAAGGAAGGAAGGAAGGAAGGAAGGAAGGAAGGAAGGAAGGATGGATGGATGGTGTTTTATTGACTATTTACTGTTTTTAAGCAACGTTCAATTATTTGGTGTAAAGTTTTGATGGTTACACCACTTAGACATTTTTACCATAATCCTCTAATATATTCTCTCTAAATGGATTAAAAGCAGAAATTTGATGCTGAGTCCACAAAAAAAGAATGTGTGAAGTTATTCATACGTTTATTTTCACATTTTAACCCTTTAAATTTAAACTACACCACATGGACACTAACAAAAAGCCCTCATTGACCCTTAAATATGAAGCTACAGTCAACATAAAGTGTGGAAACAGAAGGAGACATCTAACCTGTTTCTGTCCAGACGCATAAAAAGCTGACAGCACCTGAAGGGAGGAAAGAGAGAAGAAGGAAGGGAGGAAGGAAGGGAGGAAAGGAAAGAAGGAAGCACCTGACAGCACCTCTAAATCTCACTGATTAAAACATTATATCTTATTTATTTAATCTGGACTGAAGCCAACGTAAGAAAACTACATGTGAGGTTAACCCCTCCTGGAAGAAGGAAGGAAAGGAAGGAAGGGAGGAAGAAGGAAGGAAAGGAGGGAGGAAGGAGGGAAGAAAGGGAGTAAAGGAAAGAAGGCAGGGAAGAAGGAAGGAAGTAAGGAGAGAGAGAGGAAGGAATGACAGAAGGAAGAAAGGAATGAAGGGAGGAAAGGAAATAAGGAAGGGAGGAAGGAAGGAAGGAAGGAAGGACGAAGGAAAGAACTAAGGAAGGAAGGAAGGTAGGGGGAGGAAGGACAGAAGGAAGGAAGAAAGGGGGATGGAGGAAGGAAGGAAGGAAGGGAGGACGTAGGAAAGAAGTAAGGAAGGAAGGAAGGAAGGAAGGAGGGAGGGAGGAAAGAGAGAAGAAGGAAAGAAAGAGAGAAGGAGAGAGGAAGGGAGGAAGGAAGGAAGGACGAAGGAAAGAAGTAAGGAAGGAAGGAAGGTAGGGGGAGGAAGGACAGAAGGAAAGAAGAAAGGGGGATGGAGGAAGCAAAGAAGGAAGGGAGGAAGGAAGGACAGAGGAAAGAATTTAGTAAGGAAGGAAGGTAGGAGGGAGGGAGGAAAGAAGGAAGGAAAGAAAGAGAGAAGGAGAGAGGAAGGACAGATGGAAGGAAGGAAGGAAGGAAGGGAGGAAGGACAAAGGAAAGAAGTAATGAAGGAAGGTAGGAGGGAGGGAGGACAGAAGGAAGGAAGGGAGGAAAGAGAGAAGAAGGAAAGAAAGAGAGAAGGACAGATGGAAGGAAGGAAGGGGGATGGAGGAAAGAAGGAAGGAAGGAAGGAAGGTAGGGGGACAGAGGAAAGAATTAAGTAAGGAAGGAAGGTAGGAGGGAGGGAGGAAAGATGGAAGGGAGGAAAGAGAGAAGAAGGAAAGAAAGAGAGAAGGAAGGACAGGGGAAAGAATTAAGTAAGGAAGGAAGGTAGGAGGAAGGGAGGAGGGAGGAAAGAATTAAGTAAGGAAGGAAGGTAGGACGGAGGAAAGAATTAAGTAAGAAAGGAAGGTAGGGGGAGGAAGGACAGAATAAAAGTGAAAGTATTTAGATTATTATAGATTATATAACAGATATTATAGAAATGATTCAGAGTTTCAGACCAACTGGCTGCTGCTTAAATCACACCAAGATCTTTTCTTTAAATCAAATCAAACACATGTGAGGTTTAAATCTGAACACATTTCCTCACATCTGTTTGTTTTTATGGTTTATATATCGCTGGTCAGTTGCAGCCATCGTGTCGTAACCAAAGCAACGGAGCAGCTGCAGATATTAAAGCTCCTCTAACACGAACCTGCTGTCTGTCCTCAATAAAAAAAACCTCATCTGGATCACAGCAACACGCTTTCTGCTGCTCATTTTACTTTTCACTTTGTTTTTACTTCTTTAATAAAATCTGACATTTAAAAAAAAAAAAAAAAAAAAGCATTGAAGCTGAAGAGGAGAGGCCCTGTGTGTGTGTGTGTTAGTAATAACTGGAAAGTGTTCAAATACAGGAGTCTCTCAGTCAGTTTGATGATGTCGTAAAGTAGCGAGGGATCATGGGAGTTTAATGGACTGTGGTTCAGGTATAATTTAACAGGATATCACCAGGGACGTTTGGAGCCTAACTAACTAACAACTAAATCTGTAGTAGAGACTAAATGTATATAATCTGGGTTTCTGCACGTTTGAACAAGTTACATTTAAGGCCAAGTCCACACGTACCAAAATCATCTTTTCCCCCTCCGTTTTCCCTGGCATCCTTTCAAGAATATTTGCGTACACACGGATCGATCTCAACACGACTCAACACGCTACTTCATATTCCAGCCTGTAGGCGGCGCTACATCTAACATCCTCAATCAGTCTGTTTAAGTATGACTGTGTCATTTTAACAGCGTTACACAGACTCTAACAGGCAGCACAATAGTTACTCCATTGCAGTTGTTTCCCTGCTGTACGTTCAAACACACGGTGCGTTCAAGGACCCGCTGTACGTTCAAACACACGGTGCGTTCAAGGGCCCGCTGTATGTTCAAACACACGGTGCGTTCAAGGACCCGTGGTGCGTTCAAAGACTGTGTGTTTAGGGCCCGGGGGAACGCGCGCAGCCTATTAAAGCCTTGGATGTACATCCATGGCTGAGGCTGTATCTGTTGACTGTATGTTAAGCTCGAGGGGTGTGGCGATGACATCATCATGCAAAACATCTGCATTTAAACCAAAAAGCGTCTCCGTGTGGATGATGGCCCCTAAGACTGAATTCTGATTGTTGAAGCCAACACTACCTGGATCCTTCAGAAAGAACTACACACAGATCTAACTGTGAATCCCACCAACGCATTTCTCAACAACAAAAAGGCGAAAGAGGAAGGGATAAATGAACCTACATATTTAAGACTTAACTAAATGTAATTTAAGACCTAGTATGTAACATATAGACGTATTTAAGACTTTTGAAGACCCAGCAGAAACCCTGATAATGTAGCTCAGTTATTTGGTCCAGCACATGCTTTCTTATACTAGATGTGCTCCTTTATTACACAATGTTTTTACTACTTAAATAACGCCTTTCTAGCCTCAAGACCACTTGAAGCGCTTTTTCACTGAAAGTCACATTCACACACCGTTGGCACACACACACAGCCATGAGGAGAAAACCAGGGTTCAGTATCTTTCCCAAAGACACATCCACATGTGAAAGGTAAATGGACTGTACTTATATACAGCCTTTCTAGTCGTTATGACAACTCAAAGCACTTTTTACACTATATTCACAAATTCACACATATTCATACATATTCATACACTGGGTACTAACCTGCTCATCAGGAGGAAACTAACCATTCATACACATTCACACGGATGGCGCAGCAACAAGAGCAATGTGGGGTTCAGTATCTTGTCCAAAAACGCATCGATGTGGACTGGAGGAGCCGGGAACGACCCGCTCTACCTCCTGATCCACAGTCGCCAGCGTTACCATGTGGACGGGATTCAGATTCAGATTCATTTTATTCTTTGTCTCAAAAGGGGATTTGGGGGGGGGGGGGGGGGACAACACATGATGACGGCTGCTTGTACTTACGTTTGGTGCATCTCTTGGTTTTAGGTGACAACGTCCAGCCGACACAACAAGTATCTCCACATACGTTAGGACTGGAGAGAGAGAGAGAGAGAGAGAGAGAGAGAGAGAGAGAGAGAGAGAGAGAGAGAGAGAGAGAGAGAGAGTAAGTGATGGAGTACAAAATACACAGTCCTTTTGTGCAAAAATGTATTTAAAAGTTAAAAGGTTGAGGCTAATACTCACTCAATCTCCTAAATTCTAAAGAAAATCACCTATAGTTGTACCAACTAATTATGATCATTTCAATCAATCAATCAATCAATCTTTATTTATATAGTGCCAAATCACTACAAAGTCATCTCAAGGCTCTTTACACATAGAGCAGGTTCTGAAGATGAAGAGGAGGAGAAGATGACGAAGAAGACAAAGAAGATGAAGAGGAGGAGGTGCTGGCATTGTAATCACAGAGCCAAAAATAATACTAATGATCACTACACAGATAAAATACCTTTACTTTTTCAAGATCATTCTGGTTATATATTTACAATCATTTTAATGAAATTTTAATAAACTGAACAAAATTAAACTTGCATTCTTCCTTATCTTATCATGTTTTCTCAACTTTGTCTTTTTTTTCTTTTCAATCATTAAGACATTAAAAATCAATAACACAATTACAAACAGGTTATATAGATTTAGCTTAATGTATATAAAATATGATAATTGTAGTACAACTAATACAATTTTAACATTGACCTATATAGAAATTGATTTCTACACACACACACACACACACACACACACACACACACACACAACTCAAAATAGAAACTAATCAGGTAATAATCAACAATTGCTAACGTTAGCGTTGTTATGGTTAGCACCAACGGCTAAACGGCTACCAATGCTAGCGGTTGCTAATGGCCGTTAACGCTGGCACCATTGCCATTATCACCAACGGCTATTAACAGCCACCAATGGTTGTCAACATTAGCGGTGGCTAACCGTTGCTAACGCTGGCGCGGCTAGAGCTAACGTTTTTCTTTTTTTCCTTTTTCCTAAACTAAATGACGTTGTCAGTGAATAATGCCATATTTATACACATTAGTTTGAATGAAAAACTCACCGGGGTTTGAGCTCCGCAGAAAGAGCAGCAGTAGTGTGACTGCTCCAGGTTACAGCTCTATATGTTTATCACTCTGGGTTCTGCTCTGTTTGTCTGTGTATCTGGATCAGCTGCTGCTTTGACAGCGAGCTGACTCAGGCTTTTATAGTCTATGTGCTGCTACAACGGTTATTATCTAAATACATTTAAACATGTATTTATTTTTTTTAAATTAATTAATTATATTATTCAAATCATATCCACATAAATTCACTTTTCTCTAATCAATTTTCCAATTTATCCAATTTATTTTATTCCACTGTTTTGGTAACCAGGGGTTACATTATATTGGTCTTGTCTAGTCTTTTTTGACCAAAGCACTTTTACACTACATGTCAACCACTCACACACATTCACACACTTATTTAACATAGAGATTGTTTATTGTAAATAATATTTTATGTTATGTTATTATTTAAATCACTTTCACCTTACCCAGCAAATTTCTCGCTAGGGGAATCAATAAAGAAGGCAGACAGTGGAGCAGTGAACACCCTCAAAAATAATATCAGCCGGGAGAACAAGGCCATCCAGACAGACACTATGAACATCTCAGAGGTGTTAACAGTCTGGTAAAGCCATCAAAATAGTCTTCAGAGATCTATGAACTGTCTGCAATGTTCTTTGGCAGACTGTCTGAACAAGGCCACAAAAAGTCACGAAGAGATGAGATGAAGAAAACCTGGCGCTCCGAAAACAGCTCGGCTTGAGTGTGCCAAAGCAGGAGTTGGGGCGGGTTATGGGGGGGATGCTGCTCATATTACAACAACAATGAGAGGAGTGGGGAGTGAATGAGAGTTTTGATCCCCCCAAAAAACTAAACTAAGCGATATCAGCCGGGAGGAAAAGGCCGGAGAGATGACGGACATTTCTCGCATCTATGAGGAGATGCTCGAAAGGTAGCTGGGGTGAAAAAGCAGGAGAGCAGGAGAGGGAGGGATTATTGAAGAGGCAGCAGGTGATAGGTGAACTCTGGAGGAGTCTGTGTGTCCCTGTGATACCTTGGAGCAGTGTTATTAAAAAGAAGTTCAGCACTTTTACTTGTTGCAAAATGTTTTAGTGTTTCCCGTCGGCCCACAGACTTTACATTGTGATGACGTCACAGA
This sequence comes from Scomber japonicus, assembly GCF_027409825.1. Classification (NCBI taxonomy): domain Eukaryota; kingdom Metazoa; phylum Chordata; class Actinopteri; order Scombriformes; family Scombridae; genus Scomber; species Scomber japonicus. Next base: position 35,898,292 of record NC_070583.1, on the reverse strand, counting down.
TTTTTTAAATCACTTTTCGACGCTCGGGAAAAGTTTAACTAATATAAAACCTCTATGGAGTAAAAAAAAAACACAACATAAAGAGTCATAATTGAGCTTATCTGCAGGTCAAGGTGTCCTTTCAACAGTTTTATAGACGTTTCTTTTACAGTGGTGCTCTATGGAGGAAGTGCTGTTTGGCTGCAATACCGTGAGTGACCACTGGGAGAAATCAGCTGATCGGGCCAGCGGTGTTGCAAAGATGGAGAACGACCAGCATCGCTACTATCACTGTCAGTCTTCATCTATAATCCAACTTAATAATGATATGGCCACAAAAGCACTGATAAAGTCTCTGTAATGACTCCTCCTGTTCATACTGAGCATTAGATCCTTCATCATGTTTACAGGAAGTGATGGAGGACTAAACCCACAGTTCTCCTTCTGTGTAAACATGGATTATAAAGTTGATGTGAAGCTAATATGAAGCTTCAGCGTCTGAATGAGTCAAATCTTCATCTTCTATGTTTCAACGTTACACTGTTTTTACTAGCAAAGTATTTTTGTTACTATACTTCCACCACAGAGAAACATATATATATACTATATATACTATACCACAGGTCTACAGGAAACACTAAGAGGAGATTTACTGAGAAACACACTCATACTAAATACTAAAATACTACTACTACAATACTACTACTAATACTACAATTACTACTACTCCATAAAGTACTACTACTACTACTACTACTCCTCCATAAAGTACTACTACTACTACTACTACTACTCCATAAAGTACTACTACTCCTCCTCCATAAAGTACTACTACTAGTACAACTACTAGTCCATAAAGTATTCCTCCTCCATGTAGTTTCCACTCAGTAAATGTGTCAGATATCACCTGATATGACTATATTAACTATAATAACTATATTAACTATAATAACTATAATAACTATAATAACTAAATTAACTATAATAACTATAATAACTATAATAACTCAGACTGCTGAAGCTCAATAGAAGCTGATCATCTCCTTTATAATGACACTTTTAATAGTCAGTATAGTAATAGTCAATGTCCTTCTCCATCTTTCTGGAAACTTGACTTTTTATGTCACATATTCTGGGAAAAGGAGTCGACTAGCAGACCAACACTGGGTCAGACCCCCCCCCCCCCGACCCCCCACCTCCCCCTCACCCCAAACTGAAGTGACAGGCCGGTGTGACCTCACAGCTGTGTGTAACAGGAAGTGTGTGTGTGTCGGTCAGACGCGCTACGAGGCTCGGTTGAGAAGTTTTCACTACGTTTAAAAAAAAAAAAGAAAAAAGAGACAGTGGGCGAGATGAGGCAGCTGCAGCCTGAATAAAAGATAAAAGATAAAAGAATGAAAGAATGAAAGAAACAAAAAGGAGAAGAAGAAAGAGTGGCCACACATGAAACCTTTTTTTAAATGTAGCCGGCGGAGTGAGGACACGGCTCTGTGAACAGGATTTAATCATTACTCACAGTGTACTGCCTGTATTGTAGCAGCAGAGGCCCCACTTCACACACTGCCATCGACTAACACACACACACACACACACACTCACACACACACACACACACACACTCACACACTCACACACACACACACAGATACACACACACACACACACACACACACACACACACACACACTCACACACTCACACACACACTCACACACACATACACAGACACACACACTGCCATCGACTAACACACACACACACACTCACACACACACACCAAGACATGTGTGTGTGTGTGAGTGTGTGTCTGTATTTGTGTGTGTGTGTGAGTGTGTGTGTGAGTGTGTGTCTGTATTTGTGTGTGTGTGTGAGTGTGTGTGTGTGTGTGTGTGTGAGTGTGTGTGTGTGTGTGTGAGAGTGTGTGTGTGTGAGAGTGTGTGTGTGTGAGAGTATGTGTGTGTATCTGTGTGTGTGTGTGAGAGTGTGTGTGTGTATTTGTCTGTGAGTCTGTGTATGTGTGAGTATGTGTGTATGTGTGTGTGTATGTGTGTGTATGTGTGAGTGTGTGTGTGTGAGTGTGTCTGTGTGTGTGTGAGTGTATTTGTGTGTGAGTATTAAACCTGTATACACACAGACAGACAGTCTGCTCATGTCTCACAGTGTCTGAAATCACTCCCTATATGTATATATGTATGTATATATGTGTGCGTGTGTGTGTGTGTGTGTGTGTGTGTGTGTGTGTGTGTGTGAGTGTGTGTGTGTAACTATAGAGCTCTACATTTAAACTGTTTTATTTGAGCAACTCAACGTTATTCAATAAACTATCAATTATTTTCTTGATTAATTTTATAGATTTTTGCTTTGTTCCCTTCCTTCCTGCCTTCCTTCCTTCCTTTTTTCCTTCCTGTCTTATTTTCTTTCCGTCCTTCCTTCCTTCCACCCTCCCTCCTTTCCCTTTTTCCTTCCTGCCTTCCTTCCTCCCTCCTTCCTTTCCCTTTTTCATTCCTGCCTGCCTTCCTTCCTGCCTTCCTTCCTCCCTCCTTCCTTTCCCTTTTTCCTTCCTGCCTGCCTGCCTTCCTTCCTTCTCTTTTTCCTTCCTGCCTTCCTTTCTCCCTCCTTCCTTTCCCTTTTTCCTTCCTGCCTTCCTTCCCTACTTCCTTCTTTTCCTTCCTTCCCTACTTCCTTCTTTTCCTTCCTTCCCTACTTCCTTCTTTTCCTTCCTTCGTCCTTTCCTTTTTTCCTTCCTGCCTTCCTTCCTTCCTTCCTTCTTTTCCTTTCTTCTGTCCTTTCTTTCCTTCCTTCCTTCCTTCCTTCCTTCCTTATCGTCTATCCTTTGAATGTAAATGACTCGTCTGATTTAAATCCAGTAGAAACTTTCAGCGGTTTGGTCCTTTAAAGCTCAGATCAGGTTTTTAGTGAGCTGACAGATGTTCTCTTGTTCTGCTGCATCATCAAACACCGTGTAGTCTGTGCTCGCCTCCGACTCCACATCGCCTTAAAACTTCAAAATAAAACGTCTCCTTTTTAACTCCAGAGAGAACAGTGAGCCGTCTGTCTGGCTTCAGCTTTCATCTCCACTGAAACTTCCCCTCAGACACATTTCATCTGCTCAGCTTATGCTGCTATAGGCTTAGACTGCCGGGGGACTCCCATGATGCACTGGGCTCCTCTCTCCTCCTCCCTCTCTCTCTCTATCCATCCATCTATATCCATTAACATTCATTCACTATTAATGCTTCAATAAGCTAAACTTCTTCCCCGGAGTTGTCTGTGCTTTCTGGTCTCACAGGTAATCTGGGCCTGTAGACGTCCGGATGACGGATTCCAGTCCTGGACCTTCAATGTGCTTCTCTCTCCTCTATCCTTCCTCTCTCTCCTTCCTCTCCTTCCTCTTCCTCTCCTCTCTTTCCTCTCCTTCCTCTCTCTGTCCTCCTCTTCCTCTCTCTCCTCTCCTTCCTCCTCTTCCTCTCTCTCCTTCCTCTTCCTCTCTCTCCTCTCCTTCCTCCTCTTCCTCTCTCTCCTTCCTCTTCCTCTCTCTCCTCTCCTTCCTCTCATCTTTAAAATTCAGAGACAACGAGAGCTTTCAAAATGTTATAAAAGTTGATATTGCAGTGTTTAAAAATGAATTTGTTTAATAATCAAATGCCTAAGCCCAAAAACTGAATAATTTAAAAAATATATATATTTACATTGTGAAACTTATCAGTATTTTATTTTTCTTCTTTGACTTTCAGCCTCAGCTCGTAGTCTGATGTGTTGCTTATTCAAACCTGACTGCAGGTGAGTTAAAGCTCAAAGTCACGGATGTAAAACGGTGAATGAACTCATCTGAAGCAGCAGCAGCAACTTAATGCAGCTCTGATACGGATGGAAGCGAGCAGGAACAGATGTAGGAACAGAGACACAGGAAGAGGAAGTGGACTTCAAACAGAGACTCAGGTGTAAATCATGATACGATGTTTGCTGATGTCACAAAATCTGACACGATACGATTTGATAAGATTCAGGAGACAAATCTTACATATTAAATATTCCACATCCTATAAAAGAAAAAGCTGAAACGACATTAAGTTTCTCTTTACATTAAAGCTTGTAGTTCATAACTGCAGAGGGAAAAACTTTCACTTTGTCCCAGAAGACGAGCAGCAGCACATTTCAGACCTTTCTGTGTCACTATGTTTGATCCTTACTGCATTTCTCTATGTTAAATATGTACCTATTAACCCTTAAACAGGCCTTACTAGTTATGTCATTTGCACCTAAAGTAAGGAAGGAAGGAGGGAAGGAAGGAAGAAGGAAGGAAAGGAGGGAGGAAGGGAAGGAAGGGAGGAAGAAGGAAGGAGGGAAGGAAGGAAGAAGGAAGGAAAGGAGGGAGGAAGGGAAGGAAGGGAGGAAGAAGGAAGGAAAGGAAGGAGGGAGGAAGAAGGAAGGAAAGGAGGGAAGAAGGAAGGAAAGGAGGGAAGAAGGAAGGAAAGGAGGGAGGAAGGGAAGGAAGGGAGGAAGAAGGAAGGAAAGGAGGGAGGAAGAAGGAAGGTAGGAAGGAAAGGAGGGAAGAAAGGAAAGGAAGGAGGGAAGAAAGGAAGGACAGATGAAGGAAGGAAGGAAGGAAGGAAGGAAGGAAGGACAGAAGGAGGGAACATTTACCATAACAGCTGAACTTAGATCTGAGGAAGGAAGGAAGGACAGATGAAGGAAGGATGGAAGGAAGGAAGGACAGAGGAAGGACCCGGGAGGACAACAAGAAGGTTAAAGAGTCTGTATCTCCTGGTGCACGTTGTCTGTTTAAGGGTTAATAGTTTATTATACTGCTTTCTGAAGCATCTGGTTCTGTTAGATGTTATATAAAATAAAATAAAGTTTATTATTATAGTTATATATTCTACACATGTAATCTGACTCCTCAAAAACAGGAGTAGACACATTCCTACAAACACGCCTGTTTTCTTCTTCTTTAAACCTGCTCTGCTTACACACACACACACACACACACACACACACACACACACACACACACACACACACACACACACACACACACACACACACACACACACACACACACACACACACACACACACACACACACACACACACACACACACACACACACACACACACACACACGTCGCTGCGTCTAATCCTAAACCCTCTGAACTGACTGGCCTTATAAAAGTGTGTGTGTGTGTGTGTGTGTGTGTGTGTGTGTGTGTGTGTGTGTGTGTGTGTGTGTGTGTTGACTTTACATCCATCACTTGACTGTCACTCAGACTTGCACTTGAAGCCACACACACATACACACACACACACAGACACAGACACACACACACACACACACACACACTCACTCACTCACTCTCTCACACACACACACTCAGACACACTCAGACACACACACACTGAGAATTTCACACATTCCTGAGGTGTCTGTGTCCTCACACACCTGACCGGCTGCTGATTGGTCGGATGCTTTATGGTCAAACACACTCAGCCTACATTTCTTACAGGTAGAGAACAAAATCTCACCTCTTCATCTTCATCTTCATCTTCATCTTCACATTTAAACTACGACCTCGTCTCCCTCGGCTGTTTCTACGCAGGTTGAATTAAACTGATGACATTGTTGTTGCCTTAACCCTTAAACAGGCCTTACTAGTTATGTCATTTGCACTTAAAGTAAGGAAGGAAGGAAGGAAAGAAGGAAGGAAAGAAGGAAGGAAGGAGGGAAGAAGGAAGGAAGGTAGGAAGGAAGGAAAAAGGAAGGAAGGAAAGAAAGGAGGGAGGAAGGAAGGAAAGGAGGGAGAAACGGAAGGAAGGGAGGAAGAAGGAAGGAAAGGAAGGAGGGAGGAAGAAGGAAGGAAAGGAGGGAGGAAGGAAGGAAGGGAGGAAGAAGGAAGGGAGAAAGGAAGGACAGATGAAGGAAGGAAGAAAGGACAGAAGGAGGGAACATTTACCCTAACAGCTGAACTTAGATCTGAGGAAGGAAGGAAGGAAGGAAGGAAGGAAGGAAGGAAGGAAGGAAGGAAGGAAGGAAGGAAGAAAGAGGTTCTGTATCTTCTGGTGCACGTTGTCTGTTTAAGGGTTAAAATGTGGAACGAACTAGTTTCTTCTTCTTCTTTCTTTTGTTTTTGTGGTTTCCTGTTATTTAGATCTTACTCAGCTCTGACACTTCGTTTGAAATGTTTCTTTACGTTCAGATAAGATGACGTCAGCTCATCACATGTCCATAAACGCATCTGTTCTGTAGTCTTGGTTGCTAAGGTGGTTGCTAAGGCGGTTGCTAAGGTGGTTGCTAAGGTGGTTGCTAAGGTGTCTCCACTCTCGTATCTCAGATGTGATTCAGCTCCAACATGGATGGATTTGAGAAGTTGAACATTTGGGGAAAAGAGGTGACTGACTGACTGACTGAGTTACTGACTGACTGACTGAGTTACTGACTGACTGAGTTACTGACTGACTGACTGAGTTACTGACTGACTGACTGAGTTACTGACTGACTGACTGACTGACTGACTGACTGAGTTACTGACTGACTGAGTTACTGACTGACTGACTGACTGAGTTACTGACTGGCTGACTGACTGAGTTACTGACTGACTGACTGAGTTACTGACTGACTGAGTTACTGACTGAGTTACTGACTGACTGACTGACTGAGTTACTGAGTTACTGACTGAGTTACTGACTGACCGACTGACTGACTGACTGACTGAGTTACTGACTGACTGACTGAGTTACTGACTGACTGAGTTACTGACTGAGTTACTGACTGACTGACTGACTGAGTTACTGACTGACTGACTGAGTTACTGACTGACTGACTGACTGAGTTACTGACTGAGTTACTGACTGACTGACTGAGTTACTGACTGACTGAGTTACTGACTGACTGACTGAGTTACTGACTGACTGACTGAGTTACTGACTGACTGACTGACTGACTGACTGACTGAGTTACTGACTGACTGAGTTACTGACTGACTGACTGACTGAGTTACTGACTGGCTGACTGACTGAGTTACTGACTGACTGACTGAGTTACTGACTGACTGAGTTACTGACTGAGTTACTGACTGACTGACTGACTGAGTTACTGAGTTACTGACTGAGTTACTGACTGACCGACTGACTGACTGACTGACTGAGTTACTGACTGACTGACTGAGTTACTGACTGACTGAGTTACTGACTGAGTTACTGACTGACTGACTGACTGAGTTACTGACTGACTGACTGAGTTACTGACTGACTGACTGACTGAGTTACTGACTGAGTTACTGACTGACTGACTGACTGAGTAACTGACTGACTGACTGACTGACTGAGTTACTGACTGACTGACTGAGTTACTGACTGACTGACTGACTGAGTTACTGACTGACTGAGTTACTGACTGACTGACTGACTGACTGAGTTACTGACTGACTGACTGACTGAGTTACTGACTGACTGACTGAGTTACTGACTGACTGAGTTACTGAGTTAGTGAGTTACTGACTGACTGACTGACTGAGTGAGTTACTGACTGACTGACTGACTGACTGACTGACTGAGTTACTGACTGACTGACTAAGTTATTAAGTGACTGACTGAGTGACTGAGTTACTGACTGACTGACTAAGTTACTGACTGAGTTACTGACTGACTGACTGAGTTACCGACTGACTGACTGACTGACTGAATGAGTTACTGACTGACTGACTAAGTTACTAAGTGACTGACTGAGTGACTGAGTGACTGAGTAACTGACTGAGTTACTGACTGAGTTACTGACTGAGTTACTGACTGACTGACTGACTGAGTTACCGACTGAGTTACTGACTGACTGACTGACTGACTGACTGAGTTACTGACTGACTGACTGAGTGAGTTACTGACTGACTGACTGACTGAGTTACTGACTGACTGAGTGAGTGAGTTACTGACTGACTGAGTGAGTGAGTTACTGACTGACTGACTGACTGAGTGAGTTACTGACTGACTGACTGACTGAGTTACTGACTGACTGACTGACTGAGTTACTGACTGACTGACTGAGTTACTGACTGACTGACTGACTGAGTTACTGACTGAGTTACTGACTGACTGACTGACTGAGTTACTGACTGACTGACTGACTGACTGAGTTACTGACTGACTGACTGAGTTACTGACTGACTGACTGACTGAGTTACTGACTGACTGAGTTACTGACTGACTGACTGACTGACTGACTGAGTTACTGACTGACTGACTGACTGAGTTACTGACTGACTGACTGAGTTACTGACTGACTGAGTTACTGACTGACTGAGTTACTGAGTTAGTGAGTTACTGACTGACTGACTGACTGAGTGAGTTACTGACTGACTGACTGACTGACTGAGTTACTGACTGACTGACTGACTGACTGACTGACTAAGTTACTAAGTGACTGACTGAGTGACTGAGTGACTGACTGACTGACTGAGTTACTTACTGACTGACTGACTAAGTTACTGACTGAGTTACTGACTGACTGACTGAGTTACCGACTGACTGACTGACTGACTGACTGACTGAATGAGTTACTGACTGACTGACTAAGTTACTGACTGAGTTACTGACTGACTGACTGAGTTACCGACTGACTGACTGACTGACTGAATGAGTTACTGACTGACTGACTAAGTTACTAAGTGACTGACTGAGTGACTGAGTGACTGAGTAACTGACTGAGTTACTGACTGAGTTACTGACTGACTGACTGACTGAGTTACCGACTGAGTTACTGACTGACTGACTGACTGACTGACTGAGTTACTGACTGACTGAGTTACTGACTGACTGACTGAGTGAGTTACTGACTGACTGACTGACTGAGTGAGTTACTGACTGACTGACTGACTGAGTGAGTTACTGACTGACTGACTGACTGAGTTACTGACTGACTGACTGACTGAGTTACTGACTGACTGACTGACTGAGTTAACGACTGACTGAGTTACTGACTGACTGACTGAGTTACTGACTGACTGACTGAGTTACTGACTGACTGACTGACTGACTGACTGAGTTACTGACTGACTGAGTTACTGAGTTACTGACTGAGTTACTGACTGACTGACTGACTGAGTTACTGACTGACTGAGTGAGTTACTGACTGACTGACTGACTGAGTTACTGACTGAGTGAGTTACTGACTGAGTGACTGAGTTACTGACTGACTGACTGACTGACTGACTGAGTTACTGAGTGACTGACTGACTGAGTTACTGACTGACTGAGTGACTTAGTTACTGACTGAGTTACTGACTGACTGACTGACTGACTGACTGAGTTACTGAGTGACTGAGTTACTGAGTTACTGACTGACTGAGTGACTTAGTTACTGACTGAGTTACTGAGTGACTGAGTTACTGAGTTACTGACTGACTGAGTTACTGAGTTACTGAGTTACTGACTGACTGACTGACTGACTGAGTTACTGAGTTACTGAGTGACTGACTGACTGAGTTACTGAGTGACTGAGTTACTGAGTGACTGACTGACTGACTGACTGACTGACTGAGTTACTGAGTGACTGAGTTACTGAGTTACTGACTGACATGTCCCCTGCACTTTTTCAAAAGGCAATTTTGGTCCAAATTGGCAACACTGATAGCCCCCGCTCCCTCAGTACTCGAGCCAGTTGTGTCCACCCCACCTCTGAAATCAAAATGTTGTCCTTGTTGTTAGATCAACACTTTTCGGTTGTTGGTTTTTTACCTTTTTGTTTTTTGTTCTCTTGTTGGCTACGAGCTGAAATGTGTTGGTCTAAACAATAAAGTGTTTCTTGGAGCTTTAATCCTTTTTACACTCGTTTCCTTCTCTGTGCACCTTGGAAGTAGGAGAAATCTGTAATCTGCCTTACAACACACACACACACACACACATCCATCTAGACCAGGGGAGTCAAACTAATTTTCATTCAAGGGCCACAAACAGTCCAATTTGATCTCATGTTGGCCCAGTGTTTCCCACACATAGACTAATTCGTGGCGGTGCGCCACAGATTCAACACCGGCCGCCACATATTGCGTTTCGTTATTAATTTTTTTTTTAACGCTATTTAAAAAATACGCATCGTATTCGTTAAGCTGCATTTCCTTTTTCCTTTCTCTGGTCTCCCTGCGTCTCTCTGTCACTCACGCGTCTCTCTCACATAGCTCACACACACAGCCCCTCCCCTCCGTGCACACCGCGTGTGTCTCCATCAGCGAGATCATCCCCCCCCCCCGTCGGCCGGTTTACCGAAACCGACCAACCAACCCCCCCCCCGTCGGTCGCCGGACTACCACCACACATTGCCTTCAGATCTGTGGGAAACACTGTGGCCGGACCATTAAAAAGATGGAAGGAAGGAAGGAAGGGAGGGAGGAAGGACAAATGGAAGGAAGGTGGGAAGGAAAGAGAAGGAGAAGAAAGGAAAGACAGGTGGAGGGAAGGAAAGAATGAAAGTGAGGAGGGAAGAAAGAAAAGAATGGAAAGGTTGGAAAAAGGGACAGGAAGGAAAGATGAAAGGGAGGAAGGAATCAAGGAAGGAAAGGTGGAAGGAAGGAAGGAAGGAAAGTGGGCCGAATTGGACCCCTCGGCGGGCCGGTTCTGGCCCACGGGCCTCATGTTTCACACCCCTGATCTAGACCAAACATCACTGAAGCTACTGTTATCTACACATCCTACTTTAATATCTATGTACTTCTTCTATTTGGGTTCCTTTGATGTAATGAAGCCTCTTCATTAGCGTGTGTCAACTCCATAACATTTTCTACTTTAACCTCATAAAGCTGATCATACTTATCATACTTGTAGAGTACTTTTTACCTAAGTAGCCTAAATGTACTTTACATTGTTGAGCTTGTATGTAAGTAAACAGATTAGAGTACTAAGACCAAAACTAGAAGTGAATAAATAATTTAGTTAACTGAAATAAAAATAAAAACTACAATGCACAAAACAAAGCTAACTAAAACTTCACTTTTTTATTTTCATTTTCTCCATTTTTACTGTTCAGGGAGACAAACATTATTACGTCATCACTTGTTAAACTCACTGAAACTAAACTGAAATTAAAAAAAAAAAAGCAAACTGAGAAACTAAATAAAAATAAAACTAATAAAAAATGTCAAAACTATAATAACCCTGACAAGCACACTATACTATAGCTACAGATAAAGAGTAAAACAAGTTATAATGAACTGTGTGTTGTCTTTCTGCTGCTCACCGGTTCGGGGCTGCTCTCCTGCGGGCACCGGGCTTCCCTCCCCGGAGCTCTGAGGCCGGCTTCGGTGTTTGTATGCCGGTGCTCTGCTTCCTCCACCCGGTCTGACCAACCTTCCGGTCCCGGTGTCCAGGTTGCATGCTCGGCTGCACGCCTTCCTGCACCCGGTGCACTCCGGGCTGCACGCCTCTCTGTACGCCTTCCTCCCCCCGGTGCTCCCCGGGTTGCACGCCTTCCTCCCCCCGGTACTCGGCTCTCTGCACGCCTTCCTTCTCCCGGTGCTCCCCGGGTTGCACGCCTTCCTCCCCCCGGTGCTCCCCGGGTTGCACGCCTTCCTCCCCCCGGTGCTCCCCGGGTTGCACGCCTTCTTCCCCCTGGTGCTCCCCGGGTTGCACGCCTTCCTCCCCCCGATACTCCCTGGGCTGCATGCCTTCCTTCTCCCGGTGCTCCCCGAGTTGCACGCCTCCCTGCTCCCGGTGAGGAGAAGCAGTAGAGGACCGAGCAGCGGCTGCAGGGTGAAAAGTTAAAGTCCAGATAATGAGCAGAGACAGCAGCATGTTCCGGTCACAGGTGTCTCACACACAAGGCGAGACGAGAAGCACAGAATAACTTCAGGATATTTGATACGATTAAATTAAAACTGTGAAAAGATTCATTTTGCATGTGAGAGGGTCTTAATGCTGGAGGGCTCCCAACTCAACTGGCCCCCAAGCGTTGTGCGGCTGCTGGTGGTAGCTGCTGTTAAGTCCCACCCACTGCTGCCTCACAGGGACAGAGCCACACACACACACACACACACACACACACACACACACACACACACACACACACACACACACACACAGACCTGCCTTTGATGCTCAGACACCAGACAGTCTGTTAGATTCCACCAGTGGGTCTCTGCTGATAAAGACAGGATTCAATGGAAAGTTACTGCTGATATTAGGGCTCTTATATCCATTATATTATATTATATATATCCATTAACATTCATGTTCTATTAATGCTTCAATAAGCTAAACTTCTTCCCCGGAGTTGTCTGTGCTTTCTGGTCTCACAGGTAATCTGGACCTGGAGACGTGCGGATGACAGATTCCAGTCCCGGACCTTCAATGTGCTTCTCTCTCCTCTCCTTCCTCTTCCTCTCTACTCCTCTTCATCTCTCTCTCCTTCCTCTTTCTCCCTCCTCTATCCTTCCTCTCCTTCCTCTCTCTCCTCTCCTTTCTCTCCTCTATCCTTCCTCTCTCCTCTCCTTCCTCTCTCTCCTCTCCTTCCTCTCTCTCCTTCTTCTCTCTCCTCTCTCCTTCCTCTCTCTCCTTCTTCTCTCTCCTCTCTCCTTCCTCTCTCTCCTCTATCCTTCCTCTCTCCTCTCCTTCCTCTCTCTCCTTCTTCTCTCTCCTCTCTCCTTCCTCTCTCTCCTCTCTCTCCTCTATCCTTCCTCTTCCTCTCTCTCCTTCCTCTCTCTCCTCTATCCTTCTTTTCTCTCCTCTCCTCTATCCTTCCTCTCTCTCCTCTCCTTCCTCTCTCTCTCCTCTCCTTCTCCTCTCCTTCCTCTCTCTCTCTTTCCTCTCTCTCTCCTCTCCTTCCTCTCTCTCCTTCTTCTCTCTCCTCTCTCCTTCCTCTCTCTCCTCTATCCTTCCTCTTCCTCTCTCTCCTTCCTCTCCTTCCTCTCTCTCCTCTATCCTTCCTCTCTCTCCTCTATCCTTTCTCTCTCTCCTTCTCCTCTCCTCTCTCCTTCCTCTCTCTCCTCTATCCTTCCTCTCTCTCTTTCCTCTCTCTCTCCTCTCCTTCCTCTCTCTCCTTCTTCTCTCTCCTCTCTCTCCTCTATCCTTCCTCTTCCTCTCTCTCCTCTATCCTTCTTTTCTCTCCTCTCCTCTATCCTTCCTCTCTCTCCTTCTTCTCTCCTCTCTCTCTCCTCTCCTTCTCCTCTCTCTCCTCTCCTTCTCCTCTCTCTCCTCTCCTTCCTCTCTCTCTCCTCTCCTTCCTCTCTCTCCTTCTTCTCTCTCCTCTCTCCTTCCTCTCTCTCCTCTATCCTTCCTCTTCCTCTCTCTCCTTCCTCTCTCTCCTCTATCCTTCTTTTCTCTCCTCTCCTCTATCCTTCCTCTCTCTCCTTCTCCTCTCTCTCCTCTCCTTCCTCTCTCTCTCCTCTCCTTCTTCTCTCTCCTATCCTTCCTCTCTCTCCTCTCTCTCCTCTCCTTCCTCTCTCCTCTCTACTCCAACCGGTCGAGGCAGATGTTCTCCCACTCTGAGTCTGGTTCTGAGGGTTCTTCCTGTTAAAAGGGAGTTTTTTCTCTCCACTGTGTCTCATGTGGGAATGTTGGGTCTCTTTAAAGTTAAAACCTGAAGAGTTTGGTTTAGAACCTGCTCTATGTGGAAAGAGCCTTGAGATGACTCTGTTGTGATTTGGCGCTATACAAATAAAAATTGATTGATTGATTGATTGATTGATTGATTGATTGATTGATTGAGGTGAGATGAAAGACATTTAACACTTTAGATCAGGAGTCAAACTCTTCTTCATTCAAGGGCCACGTACAGAGCAATATGATCTCATTTAAAAAGATGGAAGGAAGCAAAGAATGACAGATGACAGGGAAGGAAGGATGGAAGGGAAGATGCAAGGAAGGAAGGAAAGATGGAAGAAAGGGAGGAAGGAAGGAAGCAAGGAAAGTGGGCCGGATTGGACGCCTCAACGGGCTGGTTCTGGCCCACGAGCCTCATATTTGACGCCTGCCTTAGATTCATTTGTGATGCTCACTTTCATCTGAGGTTGATCTTTTTTGTTAGTTTATTTCTGTGTGTGTTGTTTCTTGTAGGTTTATCTGTTTATTGGGTGATAAACTTATTCACATACAAAAAAGACATTCAGTCATCGTAAGCAACAGGAAATATGTGTGCAAACCTTTTCATAAAATTACACAAAATGACATCCATACAACAATTGTGTGCAAACCTTTTCATAAAATTACACAAAATGACATCCATACAACAATTGTGTGCAAACCTTTTCATAAAATTGTACAAAAATACATACATACAACTGTACATACAACCATACATACATACAACTATACATACATACACACATACAACTATACATACATACACACATACAACTATACATACATACAACTATACATACATATATACATACATAACAAAGTTTCCTCATCTCAGGGTTAACATACTCTGAGTTTTCCACATAACCCGCTTTCTGGAATACCCCCTAGGTTTAGCAGCATGACGCCCCCACAGGTAAAAACTGTTCGAGTTATTTTGTCCCTGCTAAGCTCCTGTATCTCCACCAGAGGGCAGGAGAGAGATCAGTCTGATACCTCGGTGGGAGCAGTCTGTATTGATTTTCTTGGCTCTACTGAGGCACCAGGAGCTGGAGATCTCCTCTAGAGAAGGCAGAAAGCAGCTGTTTTCCATTTGTTTCACCCTCTGCAGAACTTTCCTGTCAGCAGCAGAACAACCAGCGCACCACACCGACATGCAGTCTGCCAGCATAGTCTCAATGGTGGCACAGTAGAAGGACACCAGCAGCTTCTCCCTTGTCTGCACCCTCAGGAAGTGCAGGTGTTCGCTGTCCAGCTGAGGTCCTCAGAGATTTGTACCTCCAAGAACTTGGAGGTGGAGACCCTCTCCATCCTATCCCCGTAGATGTGAAGGTGTCTTAAAGTCAAAAGATCAGTTCTTTAGTTTTGCTCGTGTTGAGAGACAAGTTGTTGGCAGGACACCATGCAGACAGCTTCAGGATCTCATCTCTGTACGCCAACTCATCATCATTATGTATGAGTCGGTCTGCAAACTTAATGATGGTGTTGGAGGGGTGGTACAGAGTGTGTAGGAGAGGACTCAGCATGCAGCCCTGTGGGGAGCCAGTGCTGAGGGTGGAGGGACAGTTGGGGCCTATTTTCACAGTTTGTGGACGGTTTGCGAGGAAGTCTTTTATCCAGGCACAGGTGATTTGGGGGTCGGGGGGTACAGTACAGTGCAGAGAAGAAGCAGCTTCATGGACAGAAAAAGTAAAAAGATGCAGTGACAGAAATTTGTTCTCTGAGAAACACAACTTCTATACTGCTGCATTCATATTGTCTAACTCATGTTTCACTGCATGTTTTCTCCTCTCAGGTTCAGAACAAAGTCTGAAGGCAAAGTAGAGTCCAGCACAGACTACAGCGACTACAGCGACTATAGCTGCTGTCAGTCCAACGTAGAGTCCGATGCCTCCCCGTCTCTCTGGTGGCAACAGAGGTTTCTGAGGTTTGGGCTGATCAACAGCTGCTGTAAAGGACAGAAAAATAATATAATAATGTTACTTTTATTCCACACATTCTGTTATACCAACATTTAACTGTCATGTTCATGTCCAAAATTAAAGTCTGGACTGTTTGGGTGTGAACTTGGTGTTTTACTGAATCATGAATCATCTTACCAGTGACATTGAGGTAGCATCTGTCAGCACTCCCCTTGTACTCAGTACTCAGCACTTCACACACGTACCAACCCGAGTCACCAGTCCTCAGTCTGGACACATCAAGTCTGATTCGTCCTTCTCTGAGAGCGTCTTTGTCACACTGAACTCGTCCTGCAAACTGTTCATCCTGAGACTCTGGGACCTCAACACCCTGATGTACACGATACAGGACTGGGTCCTTGTGTTCATTGAACATGTAACAGAAGATGCTCAGTGAGGAGGAGGAAGTGTCAGGTTTGGTTGGAAACGTCCATTCCAGTGTGATGTTGTGGTTCTCCTCTGCCTGATAGGAGGTCTGTGTCACTTTCACTACAAATGTTCCTGTTGAGGAGACAGAGAGGGAAAGTGAGGACCAGACTTATGCTACCCACACACCAGAAGACTTTGAAAAGATTTAGAGTTTTTAGTCCCAGGCTAGTCCCAGACTAGATTTTACAAAGACTGTGAATCTTATAGGGTCACTATTTACAAGACTACAACTAGATTATTTTAGGGTTTTTAAAAAAATATTTTACTTTACTTTTTTATACTTCATTCAAAAACAAAAACATTTTTTCAAATGCAAAAAAGTGCTCAAACATGTTACTGCTTGGAAGTCCCTGAGTTGTTAAAGTAATATTAAATTATAAATAATAATTTAAACAAAGCAACTAAATGTTAATGTCTGATAGCTTTAACAAAATAACACATTGACACACTGACTGTGAGATCTGAGCAGGTAGAAGCACCGCTGCTGAATGTCCATAGAGGAAACACTGTATATATCTAATCTATTGGTTGTTGATCGTGTTACGTCACTGCGACTTGCGATTATATTAAACACGTTTGATATAATCGCAAGCCCGAGACTAGGGAAAGACTGGTATGAAACGCAGTCGCAGATTACCACCTTAAATTTAACGATGGAGATGACGGGAGCGTGCTGAGACTCCAGTTAGACTCCTCAGATTTACCAAAGACTGTCAGTCTCTAGTCTGGGACTGTGAAAATCATTTGGTGTAAGCCCAGACTAACTGAGAACTGAGGCTGCAAAACTAAAGAGTTCAAAGATACTGCAGTATAAGAAAGGTGATGCATAATACAATAAAAAGTTAGTTCTGTCATTGTTATCTCTCACAGATTAAAGATGAAGGCCATAAAATCTGTTAGCGAGGCTGAAAATGTATTTTATTATTTATATTCATGTTATTAAAGTAAACATGTGAACTAACCAGAGACACAGGAGATCAGGCTGATGAGCAGAAGCATCCTGCAGATCATCTTCTTCCTGTGAGAGGAGAAGAGTCATGATGAACACATGAGGTCAAAGTTCAGTCATCTCAGGTTGTCAAAAGGAAAATCTACAACATCAAACTTCAATTCTCATGTCAGAAACAATGTGGACTACAACCACAGACACATAAGACATTTCTATAGTAAATCACAGAAATATAGTTAATCTCTGAATACATCTCCCACACTTAAAAATGTTCCGTTTCTCAAGTGCTGTCACTAGATGGCGCCAAACAACTTCTTAACAGTGAAAGTGTGTTACAGCAGATTACACCCAATATGACCTGAGGCATCACACTTCCTGCACAAGGAATATAAAGTTTACTTCAAATATTTGAGATGATAAAACATCACTTTTATCATTTTAATAAGTCATAAGATCAACTTCTGAATGGAGAACTAGAATCTGATCAAATGTCTGAGATCTTCTCTGAGTCTTTCTCAGAGAAGATCACCCTTTTAATCACCTTAAATCACCCTTTTTCAAACTTTGATGTGGAATAAAAACTAATGAGGAATAAAAACTACACTACTCAAAAAGCACACAGTGAAAGCAGTTGATAGCAGGTGTGATTTTAGACCCCTAAATTTGACCACAGCGTCCCTAAAAATAAAAAAATTATTATTCTATTTTTGTAACACTTGCAGGGCATTGTATGTCATATTCTCATTAGGAGCTGAGCTCCCTAAAGGTCTGATCCTAGAATCGTCAATGATTGATAGTACTTATGAAAGTAGTCTAATAAGTCCAGCAGTATAATGTAGTCTACTGCTAAATGTATTACTGCACCCTAGGAATTACCAATCACTTTCAGTTATCCCAAGATTATTGTTTGAAGTACTAATTAGCGTATAGGTTACAATAGTATGAGAAGAAAACATGTGAAAAGGCTGATAACTATCAGTACTGAATTGTGGAGATAGAGCCTTAACTGACAACTGGCGCTTTTCCACTATGTTCTAGCTCTACTCGACTCGGGTTTCTCTGCGTCTCCAGTAGTCTCCACTAGGGATAGTACCTGGTAGCTGCTACTTCTTTAGTACCTGCCCAAGGGAGCCGAGCCGAAGTCACGGCAGTTTCGTGCAGCCTTGCTATGACGACCCCGCCCACGTTTAGTAGGTACTTATTTGTAATGGAAAAGGTTCCTGGTACCAAACCGAGTTGAGTCGAGCCGAGTAGTGCTAGAACTGTAGGCTATAGTGGAAAAGCTCCATACTACTACTACTACAGTCCGTTCTCCTCAGTGGTTAACGTGCCTAGTGGCGAGTTATTACTACTACATCCCTAACCCTAAACACTCCTATAGCAAACCCTGTAGCCACACCCCTACCAACCATACCAACTGTAGCTTGCCAATAGCGCCTCCCCTAGGCAGAAACGCTATATAATATAATATAATATAATATAATATAATATAATATAATATAATATAATATAACTGGCGATAGTTTTAATCATTCAAATTTGGCAGAGTGGTTAACAACACACTATTCTGTGGTATGTCAAACTCAGAACACATTATTATACTTTTGTATCAATAAACAGATTATTATATCTTTGATTTTGAAACTGTTGGTGTTAAAACTGATGAGAGGAAACGAGTTGTTTGAAACTTCTGACATAAAATACCTTTAAATTCTGACTTTCATGCTCTTTAAAACACCTGAACTCTAAACTTCTGCACATTAAAACTTAGTAATAAAGCTCCTCTGAGCTTCAGCGTCAGTCGGAGTGTCTGTACTCACAGCTGGGAGGAATCAGCGCCTCAAACCTTCAGCACAACCCGGTGGAAACCAACACACGCATCTTCTGTGCAACTTCCTCGTACCACCTCTGTACAGTACCTCTGTGGTACGAGCGCAACAGCTCGTGGGCGAGCTTTTTGTGAATGTAATTTTTAAGATTAATATAATATAACATAATATAATATAATATAACTGGCGATAGTTTTTATCATTCAAATTTGGCAGAGTGGTTAACAACACACTTTTCTGTGGCATGTCAAACTCAGAACACATATTTATTCTTACTTTACACTTTATACTTTATAACTAATGACTGGTTTCTCTCTTGTGTATCAATAAACAGATTATTATATCTTTGAGTTTGAAACTGTTGGTGTTAAAACTGATGAGAGGAAACGAGTTGTTTGAAACTTCTAACATAAAATACCTTTAAATTCTGACTTTCATGCTCTTTAAAACACCTGAACTCTAAACTTCTGCACATTAAAACTTAGTAATAAAGCTCCTCTGAGCTTCAGCGTCAGTCGGAGTGTCTGTACTCACAGTTAGGACGGATCAGCGGCTCAGACCTTCAACACAACCCGGTGGAAACCAACACACACATCTTCTCAGTTCAGCCGGCTGCAGGTGCAGTTTGTGAAGAGACCGGGGGGGAGGGAAGTAAGATTGCAGCCAATCACAGAGAAGATTCCCGGGCCAATCAGCCCGGCCAAATAAGCTAAATCAGCCAATGTACACGCAATTATAATGGAGTGGGAGGGAAAGTGTGTTATAGGGGGAGTGTTACTGACCGAAGGTTATCCCTTTCTAGTCTTTGACCTAATCATTCTACTATTCTGATCTAATCTAGTCACGCACAGCAACGGGAGCAATTTGGAGGAGGAGGGAGGAGCTGGGAATCGAACCACCAATCTTCCAATTGGAGGATCACCGCTCTACCTCCTGAGCCACAGCACGAACATGAACACAGCAGCCTCACACACACAAACTAGCAGAAGCTGCAGCAATGGCAAGTTTGGAGGAAAAGGTTGCGTTTTTAAACAGGAAGTAGAGACACTACTTTAATGTCCTTGAGGTAAAAGGCAGGAACATACATGTGAAATGTACATTATGTATCAGAGCGTCCGTTACGAGCAGCTCTGACCTAATGAAGCATCTCTGGCTGTTCACCAGGGAATACTTTTTTCAGTAACGGGTAATGTAACTAATTACTATTTCCATCGTTACAACGCCGTTACGTTACTTAATTAAATGAGACACATTACAAACTTAAGCAGTGAACCTGTTCTCATCAAACTTTGCCCTCAGCCACAAGAGTGGCAACTTGAACCTGAACAGAGGTAGGGAGGGGCGAGACATGATGATTCCAGCCAATCAGACAGCGTCATATATCATGTAGTGGGAGGGGGGTGTGCCCTGCGCCTTTGATGTTAATGATGACACATTCCTTTGACACACATTCATTCAACAAAACCTCCAATAACGTCGCATGACAACACAACGGAAAGCAATTTGTTAAATGTCTTGCTCATATGAGAACCGGGAATCGAATCACCAATCTTCCAATTGGAGGACGACAGCTGTACCACCTGAGCCACAGCTACCCCTGAACATGCACACAGCTGCCTCACACACACAAAGCTGCAGCAATGGCAAGTTCGGAGTTGTATTTTTAAACAGGAAGTAGAGACACTACTTAAACCTTCTTGAGGTAAAAGATGTGAAATGTACATTATGTATCAGAGCGTCCGTTACAAGCAGCTCTGACCTAATGAAGCATCTCTCAACAGCACGCCACTACAAAACCTGTGGCCAAAAACACAGACATATTTATACTTTATACAGAGGTACTGTGTAGAGAGCTCAGGTTTAAAGCAGGGGGACGCATTCTGACAGCAGTATTTCAAGCTGTGAGAATGTGTTCCCCTGCTTTAAATGGTCAAATATGAAGATATGAGCCTGAAAATCACAGGACTTATCAGTGGTGGTGAAAGAAGTCAGCAGTATGAATTTGAAAGAAGTGTGAGCCTCCCTTCATGATAAACAGAGGGGGAACAGTAGCTGTCAGGATGTGCTTTACCTGCTATAATGGAGCTGCATTTAAGACAAATATGATTGTAGTGACTTGGTTTTAACAAAAACAAACAAACCCTAAGCCACAATGAGGGGCTGCTACCGGGATAACTTCTTGACATGTCATCACAGGCTCCGTGTAGTAAATCAAACATCAGTAGCGTACTTATGCTCAAAAATGTATTTATTTACTACATTCAGCCGTAACCCTTCACGAGTCTACATACACTTACTGATAACTTGTATGCAAAACAACAAAAACTACATTAATGACGGCGACAGCAAAGACAGTGACAACGGTCAAAGAACTGTGTGCTTCTCCCGGTAAGCAGCACACCCGGCGAGCTGCCGCCTCCTCCTCTACTTAAAGGGGCTAAATGCGATTTGAATTTCACCGCTAGACGTCGTAGCTCTGGACTGCGTGCAACCAAAACAAAACTAGCTAAGGGGTACACCCCCCTCTTTCCGCTCGCCTCCCCCTCGCTCTCCGTCCGCTCCTCCTCCTCTACCTGCCTGTTTTCAGTGAAGCACTTTCCATCCGTGATGAAACAGCTGACTCAGCACACAACGGACCGGTGTGACGTCAAGTAACGTAGTAAGTAATACAAGCGAGAGTAACGTATTAGTAACGTATTTCTAAAGTAGTGTAACAGTTGTTATTAGCTTTCCGATGCTAACGTTAGCTAACTGCTAGTAGTTGAAAATTAACAAGCTGAACATAGTAGCCAAGCTAACAACTTCACACTGATCATTTCTGTTGGATTTTATGAGCACTGCTGACAAACACACATTTGGGTTTTTGTGCAATTGTGAAAATATTGACCAAGACGTGTTGCTAGTGTAATGTAGCCAGAGTCTGGTTCATCAACTGTCTCTAAGGTAGCTAATGCTAAGTTTGTTCCTTATAAAATTATAATGTTATATTATAATTGTTGCTGCTCTCTTCATAACTGATGGTTTGATTTTGGTTTTGGTAAGGGCAGCAGCAGCAGCATGTCTGCTGAGGCAGCTGCAGAGTGTCTGCCTCCTCAGAGGAGCCGGTGTGAGCTGCTCAGATGATGATTAGAAATAGAGGTTTGTATCATCTGTGTTTCCTGTCAATTGTAAAATATCAACATAGTGTGAAACGCTAGTTTTTCCAGTGTGTCTACATCATGATGTACTTTTCAGTGTACGTGTTGTTCATCTTTTACAGAGCCTGCTTCAAGACTTGACCCGGGAGAGAGTTTTTTGGACCTGAGGCCAGGGCTGGTTTATGATGCTCTGATGATGCAGCAGGGCCATCATGATGCTCAACTGCCATGCCATACCTACCTCTGACATCTGCAGCAACATGCACCACACATTTACAGGAACATGCATCATTTAGAGATCAAAGGCAACTCAGTCCTGTTCAGTAGACTCCTAACATGTTTAATTAATCATTTATAATAATTTATGTTCAGAAGTTATTGTTTAGCCTATTGTTCATTAATGAGTAAACAAATATTCTTCAAAAAATGATGTATGGATCTGTTTCATTCACTAATAACCGAATTGTGAAACACCATAAGTTTTCTGCTTTGTGGTAAACAGTACATCAATTTACATTTCACTTGTGTATGGTCAGTGATTGAATTACACTCTCTAAGCAGTAGTGGACTAGCCAGTGTTATCTACAGTGTTACAAAGGATAATGTTGAAATGGATGAAGCATGAATATAATCTCAAATCATGTCAAGTTTATTGGTGAGCAGTATTGCAGTCAAGTCCAGAAAACAATCATAAATACTACATTTTTTAGAGGTATACATCACCTTTCTCTTCTTGCTGTAACCATCTGGACAAAAATAAAGGTCAATTGTAAATCTGTACAATCTACACTGAAGTTGAAATGAAAACAAAACTCCACTGTCATACACATTGATGTATTACAGTTCTGTTTTAACATCTCAAATGTGGTTTACTGCCCCTTCAGTTTATAACAAACTGAAGACAATAGATCAAAAGCAAATCAAATTCAGAAACAATGACAATAATGACACCATTTAAGGTTTATGATCAGTAGTGACAAAGTAGCAGCATGCAAAGTGTAATTCAGTATGGTTTGTCCGCTTTTGTGGCCTGCTGTGCTCAAAGCCACTGATGAGGACATGATGAGGACAGGATGGAGAGTCTGAAGAGTAGCTCCTGGTGTTATTCCTTCCATCACACAGCATCTGCCAGTCTGCCATGGTGGAGTAACTGCAGTATTAGGTATTATGACCTGAGGAATGCAAGACAAAAAATGTAACCTGTGTATAAAATATTTCAGAGCTTTAATCTAAACAAACCCAACATGACAGACAATTGTCACATTTAAAAATGTCAGAATTGCTAAACTGTCAATTACAATAAACTTCTTCAGTTTTAGAAAACACAAGTAGTTGTCAGACCAAAATGTCTATCATCTTTATCAGAGTAACAGTCACAGTATTTCATCACCAGTCCAATAGCCTGTTTATTATTTTTAGGACAAAAATATCTTACTTTCCATTTAGTCAAAAGTTTCTGAAATAGCAAGGACTGGTCCAGTGGAGCACGGTTAGCATTATTATCATCATCATCATCATCATCATCTTCTATGTACTGCCCTGACAGTATTACAACTAACATTACACAAGCAGGCCATACATATGATCATACTCACTTCTCTCTCTTTGTGCTATAAAATATGCGGACAGACAAAATGTGATAACACACAGCACTAGTCGTAAGCATTCCTATTCCTTCCTGTTACTATTTTACGATGCTTATTGCTAACGTTAGCCACATGGCTACCAGCTCAGACGTATGACGGTAGCTGGCTTAGCTTAGCTCTAGCTCGTTTGTGTTAACAGCAAAACAAAACCGGGACATAGGAATGATCCTGTCTGCAGTTAGTTGAGTTAGTGGCCGAGCTAGCAGCGGAATTAGCCGCCGAGCTAGCCGGGGGACATAGGTATGCTTCCCTCCATGGCTATCATGAAGCCGAGCTGCAGCTCAAGGCTTCGTCCTAAGACTGTCAACTAAATGAACATGATATGCGACATAATGTCTAACGTTAGTCTAACACTAACTAAACAGATATGTGACTGTATACACATAACGTTACTTACTGGTCCAAGAGAAGAAGAGCTAGCTCCGAGTCAGAATGTATCCCTTTTTCTTCTCGCAGGGCTCTCCACCTCGGAAATGCAAGGCCAATGTTAACCCGGGTCTTATTCCTCTCTTTATCGGAGAGTTTCTTGGCAACTGAGCGTGGTCTCTTCATGGGGTTAATGTCTCTGGTTTTCCTCCGCCATGTCGCTTTCGCTAACCGCAGCCAGTCCTCAGTGGTTTGATAGGGGGAGTGGCATTACGGTCCCGGTTATATAGGGGGAGTGGGTTAACGGTTCCGGTGGAGGAGAGGAGGAGGTGGCTCACATGCACTAACATGAACGCGCGGCCGGCCCGGCTTCCAAAACAAAGGCTCCAGAACAACACACACAGAGGGCGTGTGACGTAACTCTCTACTCCAGATGTAAATACACCATTAGTTGGTTACATAGCAAAAATAAAATTCCTGAAAGCTAATAAAGCTGTATTTCGCATAGAGCCCCTTTAAGGTTTCACTTGCTGCCACTTAATGCACCCTCAATGCGCCACCTGCTGTGTTGAACAGGGAATTACATGACACACAAATTATTACAAATATAAATGGCTCTAACAATGATACAATAGCGATTTATATTCAACCTATGAATGGATGAGCACACTTTCTTCCAAAAGTCCATAATATTAAAAATGACAAGTCTCTCACAAATATAATATGTTTATTGATAAATAACAGTAGTTGGTCGTGTTAATAAAGACATGAAAACACAGATATATATGATGTTGTCCTAGTTTAAAAATATAACTAGAGAGTCATGACATTTGGATTTCACTTCAACAATACAACATCTTTAGACAACACAAGTCTATTTTGAACCTTGGCTCTCTCCACAGTAACTTGATACAGCAACGCTCAAGGCTTCCGTTTGTGTGAGACCCAAGTGGTTTAACACGAAAGGGCGTGGTTTAGCAGCTGATCCGCCCCCATGAGTCCCAGCTGTGAGTGGCTACCCCGATGACGTTTAAGCTCAGAGGAAGTTTGTGCAGATGTTTTAAAGAGCATGAAAGTCAGAATTTAAAGGTATTTTATGTCAGAAGTTTCAAACAACGGATCATCCTCGTTTCCTCTCATCAGTTTTAACACCAACAGTCAGAATCAAAGTTATCATTTCATGCTTCCACTGTTAGTTTCTCAGTTATTCCATATATATCACAAACATGTCGTCAAGTGTCCTTTTAAGTCTCACCAACAGCTTAAAACTCAAAGATAATCACTTTATTAAAACTCAAAGATAATCACTTTATTAAAACTCAAAGATAATCACTTTATTAAAACTCAAAGATAGTCACTTTATTGATACACAAGAGAGAAATGAGTCAAATCACCTCTGAGAAACTGAAACTGGGAGATTTTGGCAGTTTTTGTTTGTGTCTGTTCATCAGATTAGTTTTAATTCATCCATTCATCCACACAGTATGTGCTTGATCTCTACTTCTAACACTATGATCTCTACTTCTAATACTATGATCTCTACTTCTAACACTACATAGTATTAAATGTAGAGATTATAGTGTTAAAAGTAGGGCCTCAGATTTGACGTCTGCCTTAGATTCATTTGTGATGCTCACTTTCATCTGAGGTTGATCTTTTCTGTTAGTTTATTTCTGTGTGTGTTGTTTCTTGTAGGTTTGTCTGTTTATTGTGTGACACACTTATAAAACATACAATAAAGACATTCAGTCATCGCTGTGCAACAGGAGATATCCAAATAAACTATTATTATTATTATGAAATGAAAACAATGACAATAAATAAAGTATGAAACAAAACCTTTTAATAAAATTGCAAAAAAAGACATTTCCAAGATAAAAATAAACATATTAATAAAACCCTATTTATTTATGTTGTTTATTTCGGTAGTGACACATTTCAGGAAAGGAAAATTATTCCCTCTGAAAATACAATATGAGGATTAACTGTACAATTACTAGAAATATATACCTGAGATATTAAATCATTTACATTTGGAAAAAAGAAAAACATTTTTGGCCCATATATACACATTCATATATAGATACATACACATACAGATTACACAACAGTAATTGCAACACAGTGAAAGAAATTGAGCTAAATTCACTTTGCCATGAAAACAGTTGGCAAAGTGACCAGATTGGCCAGTTTACTTGATACAACATTATAAAATACATCTTTAAATTTTCATTTCAACAGTAGACAATGATACAGGCTTAAACTGAGTTAACAGTGATTTAACACAAATTGGACAGGAGTTAAAACAAAAACAAAAAAAGCACTGTACATGAAACAGTCACAACAAAAGTCATCTCAAGGTACTTCACACATAGAGCAGGTCTAAAACAAACTCTTTAGTTTCATTTTAAAGAAACCCAACATTCCCACATGAGCAAGCACTTGGAGATCTTCTCAGTTATGGTGACAAAACACAATCACTAAATAACAAATAGTATTGCACATTAAGTATCTGAATATTGCACTTAAGACTGCAGGTTTAGCAGCATGACGGCCTCACGGGTAGACAGCTCCTGTATCTCCACCAGAGGGCAGCAGAGAGATCAGTCTGATACCTGGGTGGGAGCAGTCTGTATTGATTTTCTTGGCTCTACTGAGGCACCAGGAGCTGGAGATCTCCTCTAGAGAAGGCAGACAGCTGTTTTCCATTTGTTTCACCCTCTGCAGAACTTTCCTGTCAGCAGCAGAACAACCAGCGCACCACACCGACATGCAGTCTGCCAGCATAGTCTCAATGGTGGCGCAGTAGAAGGACACCAGCAGCTTCTCCCTTGTCTGCACCCTCAGGAAGTGCAGGTGTTCGCTGTCCAGCTGAGGTCCTCAGAGATTTGTACCTCCAAGAACTTGAAGGTGGAGACCCTCTCCATCCTATCCCCGTTGATGTGAAGATCTCTTAAAGTCAAAAGATCAGTTCTTTAGTTTTGCTCGTGTTGAGAGACAAGTTGTTGGCAGAACACCATGCAGACAGCTTCAACTCATCCAACTCATCATCATTATGTATGAGTCGGTCTGCAAACTTCATGATGGTGTTGGAGGGGTGGTACAGAGTGTATAGGAGAGGACTCAGCATGCAGCCCTGTGGGGAGCCAGTGCTGAGGGTGGAGGGACAGTTGGGGCCTATTTTCACAGTTTGTAGACGGTTTGTGAGGAAGTCTTTTATCCAGGCACAGGTGATAGGAGGGGGAGTCCAGGTCTGACAGCTTTTCCACTAACATGTCTGGGATGATGGTGTTGAATGCTAAACTATCAACAAAGAGCATCCTGACATAGTTACCTGGGCCTTCAACATGGCTCCCGGCTATGGCGATGGCGTCCTCTATGGATCTGCTTGCTCTGTAAGCAAAATGATGAGAGTGGAAGGTGGGAGGGAGGTTTGCTTTGATGTAGTTAGCAATGAGTCTTTCAAAACATTTCATTACTACAAATGTGAAGGCTATTGGTCTGTAGTCATTGAGGCTGCTGACTGGAGTCTTTTTGGGGACGGGGATGATGGTGGCCGGCTTCAGACAGGAAGGAATGGTAAGCTTAGGTTAGTTATCTTGGTCAGGACCCCCGAGAGCTGGTCTGCACAAGCTTTCAATACTTTTCCGAGTACTCCATCAGGTCCAGTGGAGCTACTTGTCTACAGCCAGTCTACAGCTACTTGGAATCGACTGTTTAAAACAAAGTTCAGGTTGAAGAAGCAGCTTCATGGACAGAGAAAGTAAAAAGATGAAGTGACAGAAATCTGCTCTCTGAGAAACACAACTTCTATACTATATTTTCTAACTCATGTTTCACTGCATGTTTTCTCCGCTCAGGTTTAGAACAAAGTCTGAAGGCAAAGCAGAGTCCAGTGACTACAGCTGCTGTCAGTCCAACGTAGAGTCCGATCCTTCCCCGTCTCTCTGGTGGCAACAGAGGTTTCTGAGGTTTGGGCTGATCAACAGCTGCTGTAAAGGACAGAAAAATAATATAATAATATAATAATTGTACTTTTATTCCACACATTCTGTTATACCAACATTTAACTGTCATGTTCATGTCCAAAATTAAAGTCTGGACTGTTTGGGTGTGAACTTGGTGTTTTATTGAATCATGAATCATCTTACCAGTGACATTGAGGTAGCATCTGTCAGCACTCCCCTTGTACTCAATGTACACTTTACACACGTACCAACCCGAGTCACCAGTCCTCAGTCTGGACACATCAAGTCTGATTCGTCCTTCTCTGAGAGCGTCTTTGTCACACTGAACTCGTCCTGCAAACTGTTGATCCTGAGACTCTGGGACCTCAACACCCCCATGTACATGATACAGGACTGGGACCTTGTGTTCAGTGAACATGTCACAGTAGATGTTCAGTGAGGAGGAGGAAGTGTCAGGTTTGGTTGTAAACGTCCATTCCAGTGTGATGTTGTGGTTCTCCTCTGCCTGGTAGGAGCTCTGTGTCACTTTCACTACAAATGTTCCTGTTGAGGAGACAGAGAGGGAAAGTGAGGACCAGACTAACTGAGAACTGAGGCTGCAAAACTAAAGAGTTCAAAGATACTGCAGTATAAGAAAGGTGATGCATAATACAATAAAAAGTTAGTTCTGTCATTGTTGTCTCTCACAGATTAAAGATGAAGGCCATAAAATCTGTTAGCAAGGCTGAAAATGTATTTTATTATTTATATTCATGTTATTAAAGTAAACATGTGAACTAACCAGAGACACAGGAGATCAGGCTGATGAGCAGAAGCATCCTGCAGATCATCTTCTTCCTGTGAGAGGAGACAGAGGAGTCATGATGAACACATGAGGTCAAAGTTCAGTCATCTCAGTTTCTCAAGTGCAGTCATGTATTTTTTCACTAGATGGCGCCAAACAACTTCTTAACTGTGAAAGTTTGTTACAGCAGATTACACCCAATATGACCTGAGGCATCACACTTCCTGCACAAGGAATATAAAGTTTACGATAAAACATCACTTTTATCATTTTAATAAGTCATAAGATCAACCTCTGAATGGAGAACTAGAATCTGATAAAATGTCTGAGACCTTCTGAGTCTTCCTCAGAGAAGATCACCCTTTTAATCACCTTAAATCACCCTTTTTCAAACTTTGATGTGGAATAAAAACTACACTACTCAAAAAGCACAGAGTGAAAGCAGTTGATAGCAGGGGTGATTTTAGACCCCTAAATTTGAGCACAGCGTCCCTAAAAATAAAAACATTATTATTGTATTTTTGTAACACTTGCAGGGCATTGTATGTCATATTCTCATTAGGAGCTGAGCTTCCTAAAGGTCTGATCCTAGAATCGTCAATGATTGATAGTACTTATGAAAGTAGTCTAATAAGTCCAGCAGTATAATGTAGTCTACTGCTAAATGTATTACTGCACTCTAGGAATTACCAATCACCAATCACTTTCAATTATCCCAAGATTATTGTTTGAAGTACTAATTAGTCACAGTGTAACCGAGCGTATAGGTTACAATAGTATGAGAAGAAAACATATGAAACTATCAGTACTGAATTATGGAGATAGACCCTTAACTGACAACTGGCGCTTTTCCACTATGTTCTAGCTCTACTCGACTCGGGTTTCTCTGCGTCTCCAGTAGTCTCCACTAGGGATAGTACCTGGTACCTGCTACTTCTTTAGTACCTGCCCAAGGGAGCCGAGCCGAAGTCACGGCAGTTTCGTGCAGCCTTGCTATGACGACCCCGCCCACGTTGAGTAGGTACTATAGTAATGGAAAAGGTTCCTGGTACCAAACCGAGTTGAGTCGAGCCGAGTAGTGCTAGAACTGTAGGCTATAGTGGAAAAGCTCCATACTACTACTACTACAGTCCGTTCTCCTCAGTGGTTAACGTGCCTAGTGGCGAGTTATTACTACTACATCCCTAACCCTAAACACTCCTATAGCAAACCCTGTAGCCACACCCCTACCAACCATACCAACTGTATGGCGCTAGCGCCTAGGCAGAAGGCAGCGCTATATAATATACTAGAAAATTTTGCAATTTCATAAGAAATTGCGTGTGGGAGCTGCAAACTGCCAGACGCATCCCTCGCAAACTGCCAGATGCAGCCGCTGCCACCATTCTGTTATTGCTACCTTCACTGCAGATTTCTGTTGGAGCAGCAATTATTCAACATTTTGTGGCGCCACCTACAGGTGAAGTTTCATTAAATACCACAAAGGTGTTCAATATCCCCATCTGTACAATTCTGCTGTCATCATAGAAGGTTGACATTAAAAGATATGGAACTTAATAAGTCATATGTTGGTGTTTCACTAATGGCCACAAGGTGGGGCTATTGGCTCCATGTTTCACTATATCGTACACATTGACATGGAGAACTAATGTACCAAGTTTCATTTCATTGAAGACAACAGAACTGTAGGAATATTGTGTTATAATATTACAGTAGCGCCCCCATTTCGTAAAATTGTATCAAATTTTACATAATGGTACAGTGCCACCATGTGTACAAGATTATCAAATTTGGTGTTGATCCGAATCGGCATTGAAGAGTTATTGATCGTTAAATGCATCAGGCCACGCCTCCAAAAGTTTGCTAACCAATTACGGACAAACGGTAAGGGTTACCAAAAAATGAAGATAATAGCTGTGTTCGGGGTCCTCTAAACATGTTGTGTACCGAGTTTGATGAAGATTGGATGAAAAATGTGCCAAAAGTAGTAAAAAATGTATTTTTCAAAAAAATCAAAATGGCGGAAAAATGTTCTAGACGCAAATGGGCGTGGCCTATATCAGTCTACTTGGTACCATCCAAGGAACACACTGTGCAAAGATTGTTTGAATACGCCTTACGGTTCATGAGTTATAAGCCAAAATGTAAAACATGTAATAACTGACCACATGGTGGCGCTACAGATCATTCTTTACAATATGTGAAGCATTTGCTCATGGGCCACCTGTAGTTGAAGTTTGAACACTTTAGCACTTTTACTTCTTGAGATAGGAACTTTCAAACATCGCTCCCATTGACTTTCCATTATAAATTTTAATGTTTTAAAAAATTATATAAAATCAATGGAATATGTTAGAGATATGAAAAGTAATAGCACACATCTCCTTATGGATATGTACAATTTGACATTGAAACGAAGTTGATACGACAAATCGTTACGCTACGAAAAAATAAAAATAAAAAAATAAAGAGCGAAGATGATAAAGGAGAAAAAAAAAAAAAAAAAAACTTCCTCCATAGGCTGCATGACTTCATAAACCACGCCAATTGTAATATAATCGCATATAATAGGCGATAGTTTTAATCATTCAAATTTGGCAGAGTGGTTAACAACACACTATTCTGTGGTATGTCAAACTCAGAACACATTATTATACTTTTGAATCAATAAACAGATTATTATATCTTTGAGTTTGAAACTGTTGGTGTTAAAACTGATGAGAGGAAACGAGTTGTTTGAAACTTCTGACATAAAATACCTTTAAATTCTGACGTTCATGCTCTTTAAAACACCTGAACTCTAAACTTCTACACATTAAAACTTAGTAATAAAGCTCCTCTGAGCTTCAGCGTCAGTCGGAGTGTCTGTACTCACAGCTGGGAGGAATCAGCGGCTCAGACCTTCAGCACAACCCGGTGGAAACCAATACACGCATCTTCTCAGTTCAGCCGGCTGCAGGTTAGCTTGTCCGCGCCACACACAATTGGCATGGTTTAGCAGCTGATCCGCCCCCATGAGTCCCAGCTCAGCTGTGAGTGGCTAACATAGACTGTAAGAAGAGCTTCCGATGACGTTTAAGCTCACAGGAAGTCATGCATGAAGTTTTTTTTTTTGTTTGCTTTCTCTCCTTTATTGAAAAGGTACAAAGGCAACAAATATGGCATTTTGTACATAGTTTGGTGATAATGAATTGACAAGGGAACATTTAACCAAAATGATCAACAGAGAAGATATAATAAAATAATAATAATAATAAAAAGAATAAAAATAAATAAATAGTAATCAATCAATACAACAGAAATTAAAATTAAAACAACTTTCACCAGGGGAAATTAGTTCATTAGTTATTAAATTCATTAAGGGAATTTCATAAAGATTTCATGCAATTTATGTTTAATTGTAGTTATGATTTTCAAAGAATTAATATACATTTTAAATTCAGTCATAAATAGGCTTACTGTAAATTTGGGGGATGATTTAACTGTTCTACGTTTGTGGATAAAAAAAATTGCTAAACATAAAATCACATTACAACAGAGTTCATCATTGTTTGTGCAGAAGTTTCGAGTTCAGATGTTTCAGATGTACGGAAGCGCATTGCATTCACTGGATAAAAACACATTAGACACTTTATCTCATTATAAAGATCGTAATTACGAGATCTTTTCTCTCCTCTCTCTCCTTTCTCTCCTCTCTCTCTGCTCCTCGGGACAGAGGAGTGTGCAAACACAAAGATGAGTGACAGTAGGAAAACAAGCAGCGTTTGGATGCATTTCAATAGCTGTGAAAACACAAAGGCAGAATATAATGTTATTTATTTATGATTATTTTTACTCTATACAGGTCATCTTTGTTTTATTTGTCCAGATTTCACTTTTTATAAAAGCAACCGACTGATAAAAACAATCAATTAATTAATCAATCATCAATTTGGGTGATAATCAGTCGACCCCCACTGTGCAGTGCCAACAAAACAGCATAAACTGATCTCTGTATCTTTCCAGCTCCCGCTTGCAGCCTCGCTCAGACACACACACGCTCACACGTGCACGCGCACACACACCTTCCTCTGATGGTCGCATCCCACCCCCTACCTGCTCGTACACTTCTCAACATGTAATTAACACATTAACATCACCTTAACTCATAACAGTAACAGGTCGTTACAGTATTAAATGTAGAGATCATAGTATTAGAAGTAGAGATCAAAGTATTAAATGTAGAGATCAAGGAGTGCTGAATGTTTTTCCTGCTCCAAGCACATATACTGTGTGGATGAATGGATTAATTAAAGTCTGTGTAAAGTCAATTCATTGATCAATCAATCAATCAATCTTTATTTGTATAACGCCAAATCACAACACAGCAAGCACTTGGCAACAGTGGAGAGAAAAAACTCCCTTTTAACAGGAAGAACCCTCAGAACCAGACTCAGAGTGGGAGAACATCTGGCTCCACCGGTTGGAGTAGAGAGGAGAGAAAGGGAGGAGAGGAGAAAGAGAGGAGAGGAGAGAGAGAGAGGAGGAGAGAGGGAGGAGAGAAGAGAGAAGCACAATGAAAATCAACAATGAAGCTAGAAGGTCCGGGACTGGAATCTGTCTTCCGAGGAGAGAGAGGAAGGGGAAGGGCAGTCGGCTACATGCTGCTTTAGTCGGACACCAACTTTCTGTCGGAAGAATGTAACGAAGTTCGTTTCGCGCACGATGCATTTACTTCCTTATAGTTAGCCAATCGTGTATCCTCCAAATCTATTGGCTCTAATGGTTAAAACGAAGTGTCAATCATCCAAATCGACCAATCCCCTGCCGAGCTACTGGCCTGCGTATCGCCCGGAGCTAAAACACAACACTTTGAAAAGCTTGGTATGAGTACATGTAGCGCGTGGTGTGGGAGGCGGTGGTCGTGTTTTGAGACAGTTTGTCAGTGTTTCTGATCATTTATTTGAATAACAGTGGCAGGACGTTTCCAACCAGACACGCTATGGAGGAGATTGTATTTGAGGAGGATCCAGAGGAGCCACTTTCTACTTCAGACTCCTCATCCGACGACGGCGACCTGTTGCATTGTTTCAGCAGCGACAGCGATTACATGCCTCCATCAGAAAGGTACAGTTCAGTTCATTATTTACTAGAGAGACATCTCAAAGAGAGGTTCATATATACCAGTGTATAATGTATAATGTCTGTTTTATGCTAGATAGAGGCGCACATACACACACACACACACACACACACACACACACACACACACACACACACACACACATAGGCTATATATCAATCTTTATTTATAAAGCACCAAATCACAACAGAGTCATCTCAAGGCTCTTTCCACATAGAGCAGGTTCTAAACCGAACTCTTCAGGTTTTAACTTTAAAGAGACCCAACATTCCCACGTGAGACACAGTGGAGAGAAAAAACTATCTTATAACAGGAAGAACCCTCAGAACCAGACTCAGACATCTGGCTTGACCAGTTGGGGTTGAGAGCAGAGAGAGGAAGGATAGAGGAGAGAAACACAATGAAAATCAACAATGAAGCTAGAAGGTCCGGGACTGGAATCTGTCGTCCGGACGTCTACAGGCCCAGATTACCTGTGAGACGAGCACAGCACAGAAAACTCCGGGGAAGACGTTCAGCTTATTGAATGCTCAATACGCTTATTGATTGCTCAATAAGCTTATTGAGAGAATCAAAAAGGAAAGTTTTAAGCCTACTCTTAAATGTAGAGAGGGTGTCTGCCCCCGGACAGAATCTGGAAGATGGTTCCACAGGAGAGGAACCACAAGTTCCTAGTATAACAGGAAGGAGATATGTGTGTATATAGGTGTGTGTGTTTTTTCTGTTAAGTTTACTTCCAAGTTTGTTGATTATTATTATCACACGTCTATTGCTTTTGTGATTACATATATTGCACTTTCAAAACAAGGCCACTGAATAGATAAATGTATTTTTCTTCTGCATTTGGTTTAACAGTGACGACGATTATGAGCCCCAGCAACCATTGCCTACCGACACCACTCAGATGAAGGAAGAATTCCCTCCTCATCCAGATTTTGCTCCCCTCTCACACTCTTCTGATTCGGACTCATCTGAAGAGAGCCAGCCGAAGCGCAAAGGGAGAACCACACAAACGACAAGGAAGCGTCGTCGAAGTGGGTCTGCAACACTAGTAGTGAAAGTGAAAGAGGAAGAGGAGGAGGAAGAAGAAGAGCAGAGGTGGCATGACAGACAAGAGAAGGACAAAAAACCAGAACCTCTGCGATTCAGACCGGCTAGGATCCCTGGCCCTACATGTGACATAACAAAGTCATGGTCTCCCCTTGCCCTCTTCCAGCTGTTTTTTTCCACCTCTGTAGTCCGTACCATAATCAGCAACACAAATGCCAACGCTGCCAAGAGACAACAAGCTGGAAAGAAGGTAAAGTGGGAAATGCTTACAGTGCAAGGTTTCTACACATTTCTGGCTGTGATCATATTCACCGGCCTTGTGACGGTCCACAAAACAGCTGACTATTGGAAGAAGACATGCCCGTATAACTTCTCCTTCCCACATAACAGAATCACACGTAGGCGTTTTGAGGAAATCCTGTGGTCACTTCATCTCAGCAACCCTGCTGAAGATGAAGAAAATGATAAAAAGAAGAACACTGGAGGATATGACCGTCTCTTCAAAATAAAGCCTCTGTACAGTGAGCTGGTGGAGGCCTGCAAAACCCACTTCCATCCACATAAAAACCTCTCAATCGACGAGCGCATGGTTGCTTCCCAAGCCAGAATAAGCATGAGGCAATACATGAAGAACAAGCCTACAAGGTGGGGGTATAAGCTTTTTGTTCTGGCAGATTCTTCCACAGCCTACACATGGAACTTTTTTGTTTATACAGGCAAGAGTATGTCCACCACAGGTCATGGTCTGAGTTACACAGCAGTCATGGACCTATTGCCTTTTGCTGTGCTCGGTAGAGGCTACACTGTGTATACCGACAATGTTTACACAAGCCCTACCCTGGTCCAGGATTTGGCGAAGAAGTTCTTTGGCTGTTGTGGAACCATCCGGAAAAATAATGTTTGTTTTCCTCAGACCGAGGCAAACGACCTGCCTAAGAAAGCTGAGAGAGGAGATCTGCGTTGGATACGGCGCAGCAACCTCCTCTTTGTGAAATGGATGGATACACGGGAAGTGACCATGTGCTCGTCGGTGCATGAGGCCTTCACTGGACGGACGGTCACGAGGAGGGTGAAGGAGGCTGGTGTGTGGCAATTGAAGCCTATACCGGTCCCTGACGCTGTAGTCGACTACAACCACAACATGCGAGGTGTGGACCTATCGAATGCACTGATAGGCCCTGCACTAAAGACCAGGAAATGGTACAAAACTTTTTTTTATCATTTTGTGGACATCGCAGTGGTGAACAGCTTCCTACTACACAAAGAGCTGCTGAAGTTGTGGAACCCTACCCAGACAAAGCCGCACACCCAAAAGACCTTCAGAGAGCAGCTGCTGAAAGAGATGTTGGAGTTTGCTGAAGGCTCAGCAGCTACTCCACCGCCTGCCTCCGCCACCACATGCATGCCCGCCTACTATACAACTGATGACTCCAGAATTCGAAAACATTGCAAAAGGTGCCTCAAGGCTGGGATCCCGAGGGTGAAGACGGCCGTGTATTGTAGAAAATGTCAGGTCCCACTGTGTCTCACTGCAAAAAAGAACTGTTTCCAGCTCTGGCACGACGAGCAGTAGAGAGGAAAAGGAGACTCAGGAGGAGCTGGTTTTAGTTTGGACTTTACAGTCCGTGTAAATAGTTGTGTGATTTTTACAGTTTACAATTTGTTTTTTTATTATTGTTGATAAATAAATGTTTCATTTTGATTCAAAGTTCAGTTGCTTTTTATGGTTTTCTTTGAAAAATTTGTTGACTTTTGGTTTGGTTGACTTTTCAAAAAATTTAAAAATCTCAAAAAAACTCAAACTGTTAAATGTATGTGATGATCACCAATAATGACATAAAAGTGAAATACATAGTTCAGTACATCAAAAACTTCAAATGGCACCGATGGTGTCAAAATGTGCCAAAATGACCATTTTGGAGAGTCCATCTAAATAGTCTAAAGCCTAAAACCTCTGTAATTTTGCTCTGCTTCACTTTATAAGGATCAAACATGGCAGGATAATGGTCACACATTGTGCGATGCTTTGATTTAGAATTTTATCATTTCAAAGAGACATTCACTGAAAAAAATGTCTTTTTTTTGTAAAGGTGGAAATGAAATCTGCTATTTATGCTTGTGTGCCATCTTAATTTACTCTGAGCCAGTGTTATAAATACTGATACTTACACATCTGAACACATTTCACAAGTGTTCCCTTTATTATGACACCAAAATTATTCAAATAGACCTTGTAGATGCAGAGATATACTCTATTCATTTTGGGTATGTCCTTCTCTGCATCTACAAGGTATTATATTGTAATTACAGTCTTTATACCACGAGGTGTCAGTAGTGAGCACGTTCATTGTTTACTAACCACCATTAAATTAAAGAAGAAGAAGAAGAAGGAAGAAACAGGATGCTAGTAGCGACCTCTAAGAAGAAGAAGAAGCAGCAGTCCTGTCGAGCTCACAATAAACATTTAAATTAAATTAACGTGTTGACCGAAACCGACTGACGGGACTTTTCCACGTACTTTAATCCCGCCAGTTTATCAGCGGACATAAATCCAACTGAGAGAGCTGCAACCGGAGCTAACAGCTACCAGCAGGATGGATCTGTTTGACGACCTACCGGAGCCCACCCAGCCTCCCGGTGAGTCCCGGTTATTATTTAATACTCAGCCTCCCGGTGAGTCCCGGTTATTATTTAATACCCAGCCTCCCGGTTATTATTTAATACTTAGCCTCCCGGTGAGTCCCGGTTATTATTTAATACCCAGCCTCCCGGTTATTATTTAATACTCAGCCTCCCGGTGAGTCCCGGTTATTATTTGATACCCAGCCTCCCGGTTATTATTTAATACTCAGCCTCCCGGTGAGTCCCGGTTATTATTTAATACCCAGCCTCCCGGTGAGACTCGGTTGTTATTTGATACCCAGCCTCCCGGTGAGTCGGTTGTTAACGGGACGTTTCAATTACTGTCAGATCTTAATGAAGGGACCGACACACACAAACTGATATTGTATAAGAGCGAAATATTAACGAGCAGGAGAAGCTATGATTCATGAAATGGAAATGAATTGATTGGTATCTTAATTATTACTGTTACCGGTTTAAAAATATCACGGTAAACCGTATCATCACGATAATTACCTCATATTTTATGCTCTGACCAGTGGGCTGTAGCTTATGTTGTTCTGTTGGACTCTACATGTGAAGCAGTGTAATAATATTACGGCTGTCAAACCATGCATTTTCAAAATTGCGATTAATTGCTGAATTTCAATGGTTATTTGTGATTAATCGCTTTTTTAAAATTCTGCTATTTAGCATTTTTGTGTGTGCGTGTGCATGCTTGTTTGTGTGTGTACTGTGCACAACAGTTTTTAAATCCATATTAACAATATAAAGTTACTTTATGAACTTTGACTTCTTTCAAATTAAAAGAAGCACGATGAGCCTGAGGTAACACGATGTCTACTTCAAACACATAGAAAAGAAATGTTACAACAACAGTGTGGTCAATTTTACAGTGCTTATTCTGTGAAATACATTTTATTTTGAAAGGATTACACTGTTCCACATTGAGAAATAAACATGCAGCACATTATAATAAAGAGCATAACAAACAGAAAATACTCCATAGCTCCATTATCTTTGAGTTCAGATGAAAACTGAGGAACTTCCACACTGAGAAATGTGCAGCAGTGAAGGACACTCTGCAGAAACATGAGCAGCACTTCTCTGAAGCTGCAGAGTGATGGGACATTGAAGGTGCAGACAGTGCAGGAATATGACAGCAGCAGCAAGACTCCTCCATACCAACACATGCTGTGGACTGTGCACTAGGGGTGTGTCCAAAAAATCGATCCATCAATTAATATCGATTTTCTATTTAAAAATTCGATATCGATTCAAAATTCTGTGAATCGATTTTTTCCAACTTTGTCTTGTATTTGAACTGACATGCTTATCCATAATCTCTATGGTTACATGATGACATCATAATTCAAAATGACATGATTTAAAATGCCACTCTGGTCTTAAGGGTAAATCCACATAGATGCTATCATGCTAGATCCCAGTGTTGGATCAGACTCATCATTTAACTTTACTCTTGAAGAGTTTGGTGTCCACACATGATTGCATGTTAAAAATATTGTCTGACTTACAAAACAGAAACTCTGGGAACATAAAAAAAATCGAATCGAGAATCGGATCGGATCGGGACCCTGTGAATCGGAATTGAATCGATTCAGGAAATCATTGACAATACCCAGCCCTAATATAAATTTTAAGACACTTTATTGGAATTTACTCTAAATGCAGTTCCTCCGAGGTTCATATTTTGAAAATTCAGGAATTTTTTCTTGATTGAATTGATTTATCTTTGGACTGCATTACTCAAGGCAGAGGTTAAGCCTGCACTCGTCAGCATTAGAGAGATAAAAATGCCAAAACATCTGTATGATATGAAGCTCATGAAGAAACAGCTGGAGGAGTGTTGAAGGTTGATGTTAATGAAGCTTTAAATTATGTATTTCCTCTCAGTTGCAGCTCAACAAAAGTCCACCAGAAAAAAAGAAGAGGAAGAAAAAGACGAGGAGGAGGAGGAGGAGAAGAAGAGTCTAAAACGAAAACGAGAAGACGCAGAGTGCTACGCCGATAGAAGAGAAGAAGAAAAAGAGGAAGAGGAGGAAAAGGAGGAGATCAAGAAAGTTTGTAGAGAAGGTTTTCAGCTCTTCCAACGCAATGTTTGTTTGCATCCTTTCCTCTAATCTGAGTAACATGACCCGAGGAGTGTGTGAAC
This sequence comes from Scomber japonicus, assembly GCF_027409825.1. Taxonomy (NCBI): domain Eukaryota; kingdom Metazoa; phylum Chordata; class Actinopteri; order Scombriformes; family Scombridae; genus Scomber; species Scomber japonicus. The sequence continues at coordinate 35,858,723 of NC_070583.1, read as the reverse complement.
ATGGACTTACTGTGTGTGTGTGTGTGTGTGTGTGTGTGTGTGTGTGTGTGTGTGTGTGTGTGTGTGTGTGTGTGTGTGTGTGTGTGTGTTTGGTCGTGCAGGTCTACCCGTGCTGAGAGGCTACGTGGCGGCGAGACGAGGCGAGCGAGAGGAAATGCAGGATGCTCACATAACGCTTCCAGACATGAGCAGCTGCATGTCGGCTCTGCCCGGCCAAGTGTAAGAGAAGAAGAAGAAGAAAATCAGAAGATAAAAAAAAAGAAGAAAAGAAGATTAAAATAATTTCAGATCTTATTTTTGTGTGTGTATGTTGGCAGGTCTTGCGTCTCGTACTTCGCGGTGTTCGACGGTCACGGCGGAGCACGAGCGTCTCGATTCGCTGCCGAGCATCTGCATCACAACCTGGGCAAGAAGTTTCCCAGCGGTGAGTTCAGAGGCCGACTTTTATCACTTAGGGCTGTCAAACGATAATTTTTTTAATCGAGATTAATCGCAGAATTTTTCATAGTTAATCACGATTAATGGCGTTTGAATTGCGTGTTTAAAATCCTGTTATTTTCCATTTGAAGGCAGTTTTAAGCCCATAATGTAAAGCATTTCTTACCAGAGTGTCTTAACTGGGAATCAATCACGGCTCTGCTGCGACTCCCACACTCCAAAATGGTCCTTTGGTGGAGCTGAGGCTGGCTTGGCTGCACCTGGGTGTTTAGCGTGGAGGTGCTAACTCAAACTCCACGTACTCCGGTGGTAGTTAAACTCCGTTTGACACAGGTTGCATTTTACTTTTGACTTGTCAACTGAAGCGTCTGGAAGTGTTTTAAAGTTAAACAAGCCGTTCAAAAGTCCAGTAGCTCTCTTACTTTCCATCAGCGCGGTAGGTTTACTGCAGGAGGCCACTTCAAAGCATAGCGCTACAGCTAGAGGAGCCGTCTACGGGGGAGTAGAAGGGACAAAAAGGCTTGCAACATTAAAATGAGATTAAAAAACATTAACGCGTTATGGATTGCATTAATCTAATCGTGATTAACGCGTTTAACGCTGACAGCCCTAATTCATACATTTGTGCAAACTGTGTAATAAAATAAAAACATCAGTTACAGACACAGACTCAGACTCAGCTGTATCTCCTCCTTCTCGTCTCTTTCAGGTGAAACTGAGAATCTGGACAAGCTGATTAAAAAATGTCTCCTGGACACTTTCCGACAGACAGATGAAGACTTTCTGAAGAAAGCTTCCAGCCAGTAAGAGCTCATTTCTTCCTCATAGGCATCAGTCGGCTGTTATTCTAAACCAGGGGTGTCAAACATGCGGCCCGTTGGCCAGAACCGGCCCGCAGAGAGGTCCAATCCAGCCCAGTTTCTTCTTCCTCTTTTCCTTCGTTCCTTCCTTCCTTCTTTCTTTCCTTCCTTCCATCTGTCCTTCCTGTATTCTCTTCCCTCTCCTCTTTTCCTTCCATCCTTCCTTCCTTCCTTCCTTTCTTCCTTCCTTCCTTTCATCCTTCCTTCCTTTCTTCCTTCCTTCCTTCCTGTATTCTCTTCCTTCTCTTTCTTTTCCTTCCATCCTTCCTTCCTTCCTTCCTTTCTTCCTTCCTTCCTTCCTTCCATCCCTCCTTCCTTCCTTCTTCCATATTTCCTTCCGTTCCTTTTATCCTTCCTTCCATCTTTCCTTACTTCCTTTCTTCTGTCCTTCCTCCTTTTCTTCCATCCATCATTCTGTCCGTTCCATCATATCTTTCTCCCCTCCCTCCCTCCTTCCTTCCATCTTTCTTTCCTGTCTCCTTTTTGTTTGTTGTGTGTTTCATCACCTCATCAAATGTGTGTGTGTGTGTGTGTGTTGTTGAACAGGAAACCAGTTTGGAAAGACGGCTCCACAGCGACTTGTCTG
>NC_070583.1:35853969-35856339 GCF_027409825.1 Scomber japonicus | reverse complement strand
CCAGTTTACATTTTACTCATCTGCCTTCTTGTTTCGTCTGTTTTACAATAAAATCCTTTTTCTTTACATTTGATGTCAGAGTCAATTTGTGTGTGTGTGTGTGTGTGTGTGTGTGTGTGTGTGTGTGTGTGTGTGTATTATGTTTTAATAAACTTCCACACAAACACCAGGATGAAGAAACCAGCCACTTAAAACTCTGTAGATTCATTTTTATCAGATTATAAAACTCTGAACCAGTTTCATATCAGTTCATCAGCGGCTCCACCGGTCTGTCAGTAAAAGAGAGAGAAGAAGAAGACGAAGGAAAGAAGAAGAAGTGCAGGTTCACATTCTGCAGTTTGTGTTTGGGAAGTAGGCGACGATCGTCTTTCCAAATATATTAAATTTCAAATCCGTCAGCTGTGACTTTCTATGACAGGTGAGAATAAAAATATATATAATATGTGAAACTTTCCACTGTCAGTATGTGTCACATCTAGCTGATAAACACTTGTAGATTATAGAGAAGTGTTCATTTATTTGATTCATGAGTCAGAAAATAAAGTGTTATAATTTCCCACGACACCAAAGTCATCATCTATTATGGATTATGTTGAGTTTACTGTCAGAGGAATAAAGATAATACTCACATCTGAAGAATTATACCGTGAGTTTGAAGATTATTTTCGTAAAGAGTGAATCCTAATGATTATTGGATTCGAGTTGTTGTTACAGATTTGAAAATTTTAATGAGATAATGTAACTTTTCTTTTGTGGGATACAACACACAATATGGTTATATTATTATAATTACAGTTTTTATATATTAAACATGTCCGGAGCAGAGTTATTATTTAGTTTATCAGGTTGTTTTTTCATTTTTATTATTACAGTTTAGTTGTAGTTATGAAGTGATGAAGTAGTTTTACTTTACTTTGTATTTAGTTTCAGTTTTCCAGGTTTAAGAAGGAGTCAAACTGAACAGGAAACAGTAACAAAACAAAGCTGATTTTATCTGCAATTCAGTTTAGTTTGAGTTAGTTTTGCATTGTAGGTTTTATTTAGTTGTAGCCTTTTCAAAAACTATCATTTTGATTTGTATTTCAGTTAACTAAATAATTGTTTCACTGCTAGTTTTAGTTTTATTCTTAGTGAACTATAATAACCCTGGTCTGGTCTCAGCTTGGTGCAGGAGGCTGTAGTTCCCCTCCGAGCCGCCGGGGGGCGCTGTCTCCCTCTGCGGGCTCAGGGTGCTTCATTCCCGGATCTGTGGCGGAAGCTGAGCGGCAGCGGCAGGCTGCAGGTTGCACACAGCTGTCTCACCACAAACACAAAACTACCTTTTTATTCACGCTGGAAACCTCCTGCTGCAACATGCGCGCGTTCATCTGCGCGTGCACGGTGCGTGATCGATCGGCTGCGTGTGAGACTATCTGTTAGGCGCGAGGAGGAAAGTTATTGGTGCTTATATTGGCTCGCGGACTTAGTGTAATATGAGTGACGTGAATCATCATGATCGATAACCGATAACAGGCTAAGTGACAACATGGCGGATCAATAAATTAATCGATCAGCTGATCAGAGAAGAGAACAGCTGGCAGACATGATGGACTCGCTGCTGGACTTTGAGGACTGCATCAAAGACTCACCTGAGTTCAGGTAAGTAAACACACTCACACTGTCACTACGCATGCGCACAGTCTCACCTTTCAGGTAAGTAAACAGACACTCACACTGTCACTACGCATGCGCACAGGCTCTGATCATGTTTTATTTGTTTTCTTCAGACTGAACCTGGATCAGTTTGAGACTGAAGTTACTGTGCTGGACACACAGCTGGACAAGGTACAAGTACTACTAATAATACTACTACTAATACTACTTATAATACTACACATACTACTAATAATACTACTAATAGTACAAATGCTACTAATAATACTACAAATACTACTATTAATACTACTTATAATACTACACATACTACTAATAATACTACTAATAGTACAAATGCTACTAATAATACTACAAATACTACTATTAATACTACACATACTACTACTAATACTACTAATAATACTACTGTTTCTGTGCTGGAGACACAGCTGGACAAAGTACAAGTACTACTATTAATACTACAAATACTACTACTATTGTTACTACTACTAGTACTGCTGCTACTACTACTACTGAGGGGGAAACTATGAACCTACTGTGACCCTTTGAGGGCTGATATGTGATTATATATATATATTATATATTATATATATATATATATCTTGTATATTGATCTGTAATCAGTATTTCTGTCCAATCAGGTGATGAAGCTGTGCGGTAAGATGGTGGAGGCGGGACAAGCGTACAGCGCAGCCAATCAGCTGTTCCTGAGCG
>NC_070583.1:35811469-35846469 GCF_027409825.1 Scomber japonicus | reverse complement strand
ACTGACGGCCTCCACCTCCTGTTGAAGCAGCTTCACATCTTTCTCTCTGTCCTGGATTCTCTGCTGGATGTTTAGTCGACTCACCTCGAGCTCTCTCTGCCTCTCAGTCCTTTCTGCTGCAGCTGGGACTGTGTCGTGGCCTTTATGATCCTCCATAGTGCAGAGATAACAGATACTCTTCTTATCTGTACGGCAGAATATCTTCATCACCTCATCATGACGAGAGCAGATGTTCTCCTGGAGCTTCTTGGAGGGCTCCACCAGCTTGTGTTTTTTAAATGTAGGTGATTCATAGTGAGACTGGAGGTGATTCTCACAGTAAGAGGCCAGGCACACCAGACAGGACTTGAAGGCTTTCAGCTTCCTCCCAGTGCAGACATCACAGGCCACATCTTCAGGTCCAGCATAGCAGTGATCAGCAGGAGCAGCTTGGAGTCCAGTCTTCTTCAGCTGCTCCACTAAAGCTGCTAACATGGTGTTTTTCTTCAGGACAGGCCTCGGTGTGAAGGCCTCTCTGCACTGAGGGCAGCTGTAGATCTTCCTCTGATCCTCTCCATCCCAGAATCCTTTAATACAGCTCATACAGTAGCTGTGTCCACAAGGAATAGCCACCGGATCCTTCAGTAGATCCAGACAGATCGAACAGCTGAGTGTTTCTCGGTCCATTTCAGCTCTCAGAGGCAACGACTGTCTGACCTTCACTTCCTGATAAGTTTATTAAGTTTGAACTTTGATCTGATCATGTGATTCAGTCATAAATGCAGCCTGACAGCTCTGTGCTACGTCACATGTTGGTTACACCCATCTACAAACTGTAGCTCTGAAGGGAGAGAACAAGGAACTCTGATCCCAGAGTGGAGCTTGTTGTGTTTAAAGAACAGGGACGGTTATCAGGACGAGGAGCCGCACTGTGGATTCAAACTGTGTTTCCTCATTTACAGTAAAGTCTCAGTTAAAAGCTGCTCAACATTTAACTTTACTGCTATGTACAAATACTCCATTACAAGTAAAAGTACTGCAGTATTATAGTGATGTAGTATGCAGTATTACAGTAAAAGTACTGCAGTATTATGAGTGATTAAAATATTCCAGTAAATATATTATTATCTATGACATCATTGGATTATTAATACTGAGTGGTCTCTTCCTGTTTCAGCCTAAAGAGCCCCTCCCTCTCCTGTCTGCTAGTGATAACTCACCAGGCCCCCCCGCTCGCAGGCCGCCAGCGCTAGGTGTGGCCCTGCGAGGCCCCGGGAACCAGCGCTGCTGTGACTGCAGCGAGGAGGAGCCTCGCTGGGCCTCCATCAACCTGGGAGTCACCATGTGCATCGAGTGCTCGGGGATCCACAGGTAGACTCAGAGCAGAGTGTTAGAGACTGTTAGAGAATTGTTAACTGCATCCTAGTGATTCACAAAGAGTCTTACAAACATCTGGATGGAGAAAAAACATTATCATGAATCTAAACCTGTTTTAACCAGTTTTTTCTTTAGATTTTTACGCACATATCCAGCTCTGTGTAAAAAGGTTTTGACACTAAAAGTAAAGTGAAAAAGGCTTTGGATCGTCTTTATTTATTAGACCAATGTGCTTCAGCTTGTAGCCTTTACAACTTTACAGACAGCATTTAAATAGAGTCGTTAAAAAGCAGGAAACAAATGTGTCTTTATGTCTTTATGTCTTTATGTCTCTATGTCTCTGGCTGCATGATGTTTACTGTTTGATGTTATTCGTATCATGTTATTTCATCCTGGTGTTTGCAGGAGTCTGGGCGTTCACCTGTCCAAGGTTCGATCTCTCACTCTGGACTCGTGGGAGTCCGAACAGCTGAAGGTAAAAAAAAACACAGCTTTAGTTTGAAATATATAAACACATTATTGCAAGTTTGCACAATTCACAATCGTTTTCTATTAATATTTATTTCTAATATTTATCTGTTTGTTTTTTGTTTTTATATTTTTATGCTCTTCGTTTTTAATTTAGTCTTTATTGGTTTTCTTTATTCTTTCTTCATTCACCAGAGGCTCCACGATACGATATTATCACGATATTTGTGTCACGATACAATATTATCACGATACGATATTATCACGGTATTTGTGTCACGATACAATATTATCACGGTATTTGTGTCACGATACGATATTATCACGATATTTGTGTCACGATACGATATTATCACGATACAATATTATCACGATATTTGTGTCACGATCCGATATTATCACGATATTTGTGTCATGATACTTGTCACGATACTTGTGTCACGATACGATATTATCACAATACAATATTGTCACGATATTTGTGTCACAATATTTGTGTCACGATACGATATTATCACGATACTTGTGTCACGATACAATATTATTGCGATTTTAAATATATTGCGATATATTGCATTTCATTACCCTTTTTTCACCTGCAAATTCTGTCCCCAAAGGAAAAAAAACAATTGCAATTCCTACAATAAAAGATCGATACTTGTCGTCTGCGTAGCGATAAAATATTGTGATACTATGCTGTATCGATCGTTTCCCCCCAACCGCTAGCATCTACTGCATAACTTTTTTTTCTTGCTTCTGCCTCTGCCTAATTCAACTAATTCAGCGATCTTCTTCAAAACAAATAACAACAAAAAATAAATAAATTAATGCTTAATTATATAATCTAACAAGAACAACAAATAGCTTGTTTCTACCGACTAACTGATCGAACCTAACACTAAAAACATCTCACTATAGCTGTTCAAATCTTCCATCTAACAAATCAAAATTAAGCCAAAATTACTCCAGAAATCTCCAAACGTTTCTTCTTCTGTGGGTTTTTTTCTTCTCGTCTTTAGCTGCTGTGCGTTCTGGGAAACGACGTCATCAACCGGATCTACGAAGCTCGATGTTCAGAGAGCGGACGAGTCAAACCTTCGACGGACAGTCCGCGGTAAGACGATCAACACACACGACAGAGAGATGAGAGAGTCTGATTTGAAGCCTCCTGTTTGAGTTATTTTTGCTGTTTTTTTCTTCTTTCTTTTTCAGAGCAGAGAAAGAAACGTGGATCAAAGAGAAATACGTGGAGAAGAGATTCGTGCAGAACGGAGGCTCGGATAATTCCAGTAAGTCTTTGACATCACTACTTTGATCCAGACTGAAATATCTACGAAAAACTATGTGATGGATTGACAGGAAGTGTAGTTTCAATGTCAAAATGTCAGAAAATAGTGGAAAAAATATCGGTTATAACTTGTTGTGAAATCCTGAAATCTCTTTGATTTGATCGACAATCCAAAATACAAAGTTTACCACTATATATGACTCAGAAAATCTTCAAATTCACACATTTGAGAAGCTAAAATCAGCAACTGTTAATGTTTTTAGGTAGACCATGACCTCATCTGTGTTTGAACTGTTATTATTTCCCAAGAAAATGTAATTATATTGCCCATTTTATTTGGCCAACAGTGCAAAATGTTAATATATATATGATCAGTCATTGTCAACATATATAACTTAAGTATGTTAAGAAGTGTGTCTCGTGTGTCAGAGCGAGGGAAGGACGAGGCCGGGCTGCGCCTGTATCGGGCTGCGTTGGCGGGAGACCTGGTTGCCATGGCGGCAGCGTTGGCCCAGGGGGCGGAGGTCAACGGGAGCGTCGCTGAGGAGGAGGGACGAACGGCGCTGATCGGAGCTGCTGTTGGGGTGAAAATTATCAATAATATCTAAGAGAGCCTCAAAACTAATAATCAATGAGTGGATTTGTATCTAAACTGGTCTAAACTGGTCTGATCTGGTCTGAACTGGTGTGATCTGGTCTCCGCCTGCAGGGGTCGCTGCTGGCTTGTGAGTTTCTGCTGCTGAACGGAGCAAACGTCAACCACAGAGACCTGAGAGGACAAGGAGCTCTGCACGCTGCTGCCACCGCTGGACACACGGGGTAACTACACACACACACACACACACACACACACACACACACACACACACAGACCACACATGCACAGAGACACACACATATACACTCACACACATGCAGGATTCATACCTGACTCTGACTCTGCTTGATTTCCATTGGCTGTTGCAGACAGGTGTGTCTGCTGTTGAAGAGAGGAGCCAATCAGTACGCTGTGGACGAGAGAGGACAGGACCCGTTGGCCATCGCCGTGGAAACGGCCCACGCTGACATCGTCACACTGTGAGTCACCGAGCGTAGAGAAGACGATATACTTTACGATATACAAGCGATATTAATAAATATGTTAAAATGAACCTGTATATTTAATTAGTGCTACGGGTGCGCAGCTCCCCTCCAGCAGTAAAGCTATTAATCTTCTCCATGCTTATTCTTCTTCTTCCGCCGAATTTTGGCGCGTAACTCCTCGGCGGCTTTGAAAACCGACAATATATACATCAAAACGTGCAGCTCGATCCGGAAAGAGGTGCTATGACTTTTGGTGTTGAAATTCCAATTTTTCCCAAAGTTATTCCCAAAAATCAGGGAGATTTCTCCATTGGAAATGAATGGGAATTTTTTGAAAAACCCCATTTTTTTCAGTCACCTAGCTCTCTCATACGTGCACGTAGAAAAATGATTCAAACTTTAAAACGGAGTAAAACTTGTGCTCTCTGGAGAAATACCAAACAGTTTTTCCATAAAATGTAAACTGTTCAATCTATGAGCAGTCAAACGAGGAGTGGAGATCACTTTTTCTTCAATTACAGTGCAAGCGTTAGCTTGAGTGAGAGAAGCAGTAAAAAATATTTTCTAAATATATTATATTTTTAACTCGAGCTCACGGCCAAACCATGAAAAGGAGACAAATAATTTTTGGTCAAAATGTAGACATAGGTGTTGGGATTCATAAAATTTGACGTTGACAGGCAGGGTCTGCACAAAATTTAAACGGGGGGGCCGAGACCGGCGGCAACACCTGTCTCACTCCCCATTGACCCTAATGTAATCGTCTTTTTTTTTCAAAAGAATCTCACTCTGTGTTCACACTGAGCTTACTCGCTCATTTTAAGGAATATCTGAATAAAATAAACACTGTCAGAATCTGCCGGCTTCTGTGTCTCTCACGGTGTTTTCGGTTTTTGGACAGGAGTTACGGTTTTCTCACAGTTTGTAATTGTTCGGGACCTTGTCAGAAGCCAAATTCTGGGGGGATTTTGAGAATTTCCAAACAGATTCTCATACATCGCCGTAGCAACCGCAGGGCCTTAGCTGCCCTTAGCAACCATAGGGCCTTAGCAACCTGTCGCTGGGCAGAAACTGAGCTACTTTTTTGTGATTGGCTAATTCCTGTCTGTCTGTTTTGCCAGTTAACTGAGCTAATTCATTTGAATGGAGTTATTAATTCATGTTTACTGTGGACAAAATAAATAGTTTTATTGTTTTGTATTATAGCTGTATGATTTGTGGTGTATAAAATATATATATTTACCCAGATAGCAAAGGGTCATTGAAACAATGTTAAATCAACATTGTTTTGTCAACGTTAAGTCATTGAAACAACGTTGAACTCTGACGTTGATTCAACATCATTTTTGCACCCTGAATTAATATTGAAACAACGTTGATTTTCTAACTGAAGATCAACAGAATTTCAATGGTATTTCAACCAACACAAATGTTGAAACAATGTTGAAATTTCAACCTAACTATAGATCAACCTGCTTTCAATGATATTTCAATATTAAATATAATAATATTAAACTATAATAATTACTAAATATGCCTTTATAAAAATAGGCTAATAATACAAATCCTGCTTTATCTACAGTCAGGGTGTTATAGACATAGGCCTAAATATGATGGGCCTTATTAAACAGGTTTTTATCTAATAGATAATGACAAATCCACACAATGTTTTTTTTAAAACAAACAGTCATTTATTTAATCAATACATTTCAACAAATTTCACAGCTTCTAAGGGCGTCCAATCCCTCCTGACTGGTCTGGGGTGTAATGCAGCCTCTTCTGATCTGCCTGAGAAAAGGTTAATTCGTTTGCAGTCCCCATTTGTAGTGTCAGGGCATCTAAAACAGAAAACACAAGCAAAACACAAACTGTCAGTTAAATAGCTGTTACTGTACATGTCATTGTGCAAGTGGTGTGCAGATTCAGATATTAAAAAGAAACAAAAATAAGGCATAAAGTACTTTAAAGACTTGCTTACTTGATAAATGATGTGGATCAATGATCTGTAAAAAGGACAAAAAAGGTTAAGTAAACAGCAATTTAACATTAACAACCAACCACAGTCCTGATAACTCTACAGCAAGTGTTTTTGTAACCATGGAAACACACAGCGTGTACGTGAATCTGCTGTTACTGTGCATGTATTGTGACTTTATCTTTAACTTATAATATTCAATAAGTTATAGTAATCATTATGCCGATTGTATCCAAGCACCATCCATAGCTGTCATGTCACTAGCGTAAATGCTAACTTCAGAAGAAAAGTGAAGGTCTATCTCTGTAATTAATAAAATGGCTGCAAATTGGTCATATTGCTTTTAAATTGAGCGATAATATGGACTGTATGTATCCTCGATCGCTGATCCTAGATAACACTCGTACAGTTAAAAAGATAAGCTATCTTAGCGAGCTACGCTATTGCTAACGCTAATACTAACGCTAATGCTAACGGTTATGTAGCTATACACTTCATCGATAATTTCACATCCTGTTTATTTAAAGCTAACATTTCCACGAAATAAACCGGTAGGCCTACATAAATGCTTGCTTTATAACTTCTGAGTGTTTATGAAGCGCTTGAATGAACTTGCTGTGGTGCTGCGTGAATGTGTGTAATAGTATATTAACTTATAAATGAATGGTAGAAGCACACGAATGACTGCATATAATGCTGCACTATGTAAATAAACTATAATGTTACACTTTACGAACATCAATTGGGTACAATTCAGTATTCAAAGATTAGATAAATGTAGATAAATGTGCTTACCTGATATGGATTCAGAAATGAGATGTGCAGTGCAGAAACGTTGGTCTAACACATGATGGTCTCCCGGTCAACTATAAATCAATGTTATTTCAATGTCACTGTTTTCAACGTTGGTTTTCATCGCTATTGTAACAGTGATTCAACATTGATTTAGCATTGAGATTTCAATATCAACCATTCTGATGATTCAGATGGAAAATCAACATTGTTTCAATGACACTTTGCTATCTGGGTATACTATATAAATATATATAGGGGGCGCTATAGTAACAATATAATCTTTTATACAGTCTATGGTGCTAACAGGGTATGTATGAAGTGCTGTAGTGTAATGCTTAGAGTTAGTGTTGCTAGGCCTTGTGCTCTATGTGCTACTCTCTGCTGACATCTACTGTTACACTTGATACTGACTAGTAAGATGTAATGCGACAGTAAAAGTTACTGAGTTAGTGTTAGTGCAATTCTCGAAACCAGAATATGATCAGGGTGACTTTTAAACACTGGTAATAAATCGTGTACTCGTCCCGGCAGTAGCCCCGTGGCACTTCAGTGGAATAGTTAAAGATGATATACTGTGATTATTTTATGTTTATCAGTTATTGATTATTGATTTCAGACTGCGGATGGCAAGAATGAACGAAGAGATGAGAGATTCAGAGGGGATGTTTGGAGCTATGGGTCAGTGGAGTCATACACACACACATACACACACACACACACACACACACACACATAATACATAATACACAATACACATACACACACACATAATACACAATACACATACACACACACATAAACATAATACACAATACACATACACACACACATGCATAGCACACTCAGTCTCACACACACATACACTTTATACATAATACACAATACACACACACACACTCACGGTCTCACACACACAAACACATGCATAACACACACACACATATACACATAATACATAACACACACACACACATAATACATAATACACAATACACATACACACACACACACTCGCATAATACACACATACATACACACACACACACACATAATACACCATACACATATACACACACACTCACACACGTATAATACACACACATACACTCTCACACACACACACACACACACACACATACATAAACATAATACACGATACACACACACTCACACACACACACACACACACTGATCATTAATCTGTTTTTTTCTCTCCAGGAGACGACGAGACGTTTCAGGAAATCTTCCGTGACTTCAGCGACATGGCGTCACATGACCCAGACAAACTCAGCCGACGAAGGTTCAGCCGCGGAGTCGACGAAGAGGAGGAGGATGAAGAGGGAGGAAGAAGAAGAGGAGGAGGAGGAGGAGGAGGAGGAGGAGGAAGGGTAAACAACCAGCAGAGTGTTGAAAAGACTGAATGACAGAAACACTTGAAGCCCGTCGGACCGCAGAGAGAGAGAGAGTCCCTCCCTCCTTATTAACCACTGTGTTGCCACGGTAACAGCTTATGACAGACAGCTGAACATATAAGACATATATTAATATAGCAGCGTGGTATATTCTCTATAAGCTCAGATACTTCATGTACAGTGACTGCGGCTGGAAACTGTGATTATTATATTTTGTGGTTTTGACTGAAATATCTCGACTACTGTTGGACAGAGTTTTTTTATGGTGTTCGGTTTTTGGGGGCGTTGACGTTCCTCTCAGGATGACCCTCCGACTCTTCCTCTAGCGCCACCATCAGGTCAGAATGTGTCCAACACTCACAGGACTAAACAGAGACATTCCCGTCGGCCTCAGCTGTACCTGAACAGATGATTTAACGTGTTAGTATCAGGTGTGTTTAAAACTTTAGAAGCGTCAGATCAGTTGTTTGAAAAGCTTAAAAAAGAAAAAGTAGAAAAAAGAAGAAAGTTAAAGTTACTTTGAGGGAGAAACGCTCCGCCTCGCTCAGTGTTACTAGTTTAAAGCTAACATAGAAAGTTACAGAATAGACACACACTCACACACACATAACACACACACACTCACACACACACACACACACAATTTGTAAATTTCCCCATCCTGGGACTAATAAAGGAATGTTTTAATTAGGGCTGTCAGCGTTAACGCGTTAATTGCGATTAGATTAATGCAATCCATAACGTGTTAATTTTTTTAATTGCATTTTAATGTTGCAAGCCTTTTTGTCCCTTCTACTCCCCCGTAGACGGCTCCTCTAGCTGTAGCGCTATGCTTTGAAGTGGCCTCCTGCAGTAAACCTACCGCGCTGATGGAAAGTAAGAGAGCTACTGGACTTTTGAACGGCTTGTTTAACTTTAAAACACTTCCAGACGCTTCAGTTGACAAGTCAAAAGTAAAATGCAACCTGTGTCAAACGGAGTTTAACTACCACCGGAGTACGTGGAGTTTGAGTTAGCACCTCCACGCTAAACACCCAGGTGCAGCCAAGCCAGCCTCAGCTCCACCAAAGGACCATTTTGGAGTGTGGGAGTCGCAGCAGAGCCGTGATTGATTCCCAGTTAAGACACTCTGGTAAGAAATGCTTTACATTATGGGCTTAAAACTGCCTTCAAATGGAAAATAACAGGATTTTAAACATGACATTCAAAACGCCATTAATCGTGATTAACTTTGGAAATTCTGCGATTAATCGCGATTAAAAAATGTAATTGTTTGACAGCCCTAGTTTTAAGACAGATTCACATACTAACACAACACAAATACACAACACACATAATTCACACATAACACACACTCACAATCACATACACAACTCACAGACAACACTCGCATTCACTCACTCAGTGATGATGTCATAGGAGGAGGAGGAGGAGGAGGAGCAGGTCACCTTCATCACGGTCAGCGCGTCATATTTGCGTCGTTACATGAAAAAAAGATTTAAAAAAATCCGGCCTTAAATATTTACTATTGTTTTAATAAGAACATTAATAACTCAGGTCAATATATAACATGAGTCTTTATGGTTTAAAAACAGTCTCCTCGTTTACTTCCTGTGTTGCTGTTACACCTCGTCGTCATGGCAACACACACATCATGTTCTTGTTTTTGGGCATTTACTGTAAAAAAAACATACAAAAAAACACCAACAGCATTTTTAGTATAAATGAAGATGGTTACAGATTCAACAGGAGACAACTAATAATCACTTTTAACCCCCCCCCCCCCCCCCGTTACCCCCTAACCCCCCTGTTACCCCCCCCAACCCCTCCCCCACCCCCCACCCCCCCTCTAAATATATCCTGTGTAAAGAGCCTGCAGGCAGTATTAATGTAGTAACGGTTATTATTTAAGTTACAGAGTAGAAAAGGAAAACTCATATAAAAGTTTAGAGTTGGTTGTCAGCACACACACACGCACACGCACACACACACTAACAAACACACAAACACACACACACACACACACACACACATATATATATATATATATAGACTATGGGTCAGTAACAAGATGAGCAATTCAAAAATCTCTTAAAAGCAGCATCAGGTTTGTTAAAATGTACTTTTTGTGTTTTATGTCATTTGAAGCGGAAGTTGAATTATTTGGTTATTATTTATTCCTTCCTCCCTCCCTTCCTTCCATTCTTCTTTCTTTCTTTCCTCCCTTCCTTCCTTCCTTCCTTTATTCCTTCCTTCCTTTATTCCTCCCCACTTCCTTTCCTTCCTCCCTTCCTTCCTTCCTTCCTTCCTTCCTTCCTTCCTTCCTTCTTTTCTTCCTCCCTCTCTTCCTTCCTTCCTTCTGTTCTTCCTTCCTTCTTTCCTCCCTTCCTTCCTCCATCCCTTCCTTCCTCCCTCCCTCCCTCCCTCCCTTCCTTCCTCCCTCCCTCCGTTCCTTCCTTCCTTCCTTCCTTCCTCCCTCCCTTCCTTCCGTCCTTCCTTTATTCCTCCCTCCCTCCCTCCCTCCCTTCCTTCCTTCTTTCCTCCCTTCTTTCCTTCTTTTCTCCTCCCTCTCTTCCTTCCTTCTTTCCTCCCTCCCTTCCTCCCTTCTTTCCTTCCTTACTTCCTTCCTTCTTTCCTTCTTCCCTTCCTCCCTCCCTTCCTTTATTCCTCCCTCCCTTCCTTCCTTCCTTCTTTCCTCCCTCCCTCCCTTCCTTCCTTCCTTCCTTCCTTCCTTCCTTCCTTCCAAAGTTTTTATGGTTACACCACTTAGACATTTTTACCATAATCCTCTAATATATTCTCTCTAAATGGATTAAAAGCAGAAATTTGATGCTGGGTCCACAAAAAAAGAATGTGTGAAGTTATTCATATGTTTATTTTCACATTTTAACCCTTTAAATTTAAACTAAACCACATTGAGACAGATATAAATATGAATATATCGGCCGCTTCATCAGTAGTGGAGTGTAAATGTGTGTGTATCTTTAGACAGGGCGCGCGCACACACACACACACACACACATATATATATATCTTGTGCTGCGTTCCATTTATCTTTGAAGTTGGAAGTCTGAGCTGGGAATCGTTCCAGTTTCAGTTAAACCATTGATAGAAATACCAGTTGATAAAAATGAATTTCGAGGTCAAACATGAGGCTCGTGGGCCAAAACCGGCCGGCCGAGGGGTCTAATCCGGCCCACTTTCCTTCCTGTCTTCTTTTCCTTCCTTCCTTCCATCTGTCCTGTCTTCCTTTCATGTCTTCTCTTCCTTCTTTCCTTCCTTCCTCTCCTCCTTCCTTCCATACTTCCTTCCTCTCTTCCTTCCTTCCTTCCATCTGTCCTTTCTTTCTTTCATGTCTTCTCTTCCTTCCTTCCTTCCTTCTCTTCCTCTCTTCCATCTTTTTAATGGACCGGCTCTTATAAGATTAAATTGTTCTGCGCATATCCAACTTCAGACATTCCAGTTGAAATCCCGACTTCCGAGTACAAATGAAACGCAGCGTTAACTTTGGACGGAGCCATGCTAACAGTTTCCCTTTGTTTCCAGTGTTTATGCTAAGCTAAGCTAAGCTGTTAGTTTACAGACATGAGAGTGAAGAATCAGTCTGTGAATCACGTGACTCTCTCATATTTAACTAAAATGTCAAATGATTCCTCTTTTATAACACTTCACAGTCGACACTTCCAATGATACAAACACACAAGTTTAAAGTTTAATAATTAGATGTTTACCTGCCTGCTGTGATCACAAAGGGATTGGACCTGTAGCTGCTGCTGTTTCTTTAATCTGTTTGAAAGGATTTTAAGTGTTTTTAATGGATGAATTTTAAAGCTATAAAAGATGTTTCTGGTTCCAGATGAACCGAACAGTTTGATATGAGTCTAAAAAACGGTTTCTGAAGTGAACCGAGAGGCTGCGGAAGACAGAATTCAAGCCCTGAAACTCTGACACATCATGTTTCCACTGACACTGATCTCAGAGATCATTGAGACTTGTTGACTTTGAGAGTCTCAGACCTGCTGAAACTGTTAAAGTTGGACTGAAGCAGCAGATTTGTGTCTTAACTGAGAAGACATTTCATTCCAGACTGTTACTAATGTGATGCTACTGCAAATAAATAAAAACCTGTTAATACATGCTGACGAGTCTGTGATGTTTACCTCAGTCTGAACCAGACACACAGCTTCTATACTTTTATACAGAGAGGAAGAAGAACTCTGATAGGAAGTGGATATAGTAGACCAAAACATAAAGTTTGTTGCAGAGTGGTGGGTGACTCTGCCAAGTTTGGGAACTGTAGCTGTGACCATTTCTGAGACTTAGACACTCTTAGAAGAAAAGAAGAGGAATCCTAACAGATATAATGCGGCTCTTACAGCTTCACTGCTTGGAGCCCTGATAAATACGTCATATTTAACCAGGAACATCCTCCATCTACACGCTAAAAATCATTGGGTCAAAGTTTGGATCAATATAGCACCAAAACTACATTAGGTTAACTTTACTTAAGAGCGTCTGTTATTTTGACCCAGTGTTACATTTTTGCTAAAGAAAAGAAGAAGAATGTATTGATTCTTGTACAAAATGATGTACATATGATAAAGAACAGATGGCTGGCAGCTCTAGTTGATGATGTATATCCACGGTAATCGGGTACTCTTGGATAAGGGGAATCAGTCGTATAAAAAGAAAGAGATATATCCAGGCACTCCAAAAATACGGTGATAGTGAGGAACGGATAAATTAAAAAGCCTTAATTGTAACTAGCTACTACATATTAAAAAGCTGACATGTGTGACGTCCTTCTCTCCTTTTCCTTGGGCTTCTTGGCTCAGGAGCCAGTGGGTGGGACTAGAGAGGACGTCAGGGAAACTACCTACACCTGTGTAGTTTAGACCCCAGCCTATTTAGCTGGCTGCTTTGTAGTTACTTGTTCTCTTCTCTTCCTTCGAGGCCTCCACCAACCAGATGGATTAGACTTTTGGGTTTCGGTTTTGTTGGCACATATCGCACCACACATTTCACTCATCCACACACCGCATTCATGACTGATAGAACTGATTAACATTGTTATTTAGCTTATGTTTGTAATAAGTATTATTTTAGATATGTGTTGTCATGTGTGATTCCCATTTCTGTTATGGACTTTGAGCCGGTTCGTAACACATGTTTTGACTTAGACCTGCAGAGGTCTTCATCAGGGCTTGATGCCGAGACATATGTGCATATTATATTAAAAAAAATGTACAAGTTATTAACAAACTGTGACATGTAAGTTTAAGAAGCGTTGTGGTTTTATCTTTCAGTTACATGCAGATGTTTTCTTCAGGATGTTATGATATTAAACAGTCTGAATAAGTTGGAGAATCACATTGAAAGAGAAGACATAATGTAAAGTAAACACTAACATGCACACATAACAAAGTTGTTTTTTCTAATCCTTCAGTTCTGGGGATGAATTTCACCACTTGAAGTTACCTAATGGACTGATGTGACTATAGTTCAAAGTTTAGGGAAAGATTATGCTTGGTTTGGCAGTCTACTACATTGTCATTCTTAATCCTACCACTAGACGGTGCCGAAGTCCTACTGTTAATATTAAGTAGGTTGTACAGGATAAATGATTCATTTTAAGTAAGAGATTTACTGCTCATCAGACTGGTTTGACTGGTTTATACTTTGTTTCAGTTGTGTGACTGCAGTCAGCAGACACAGACGTCTTATACAATGCTCCTTATGAGATATAAACTTTTATTCAACCAGATACAGTCGTCCCACCATTATTATTGTTACAGGGTTTTTTCTCCAGGCAGACCCACTCAGGATGCAAAAGACCTGCTAGAATGACGGACACGGATATCCCAAGTAAGTCTTATTTTGTTTAATTGGGGGGAATTCTCCTAATTACACTCTCTTATGTTTCCTTTGTAAATCAAAAATGTTTTGTTCATTTGTGTACTGAACAATATAATGGAGCAAATAATTAATGTAATGCTCAAGCCAAAAACAAAAAAAACGAGTTAATTCTGCAGCAGTTAAGACTCTCTCTCTCTCTCTGTTTTCACTTTCAGGGTTGGAGACATGTTCCAGCACGGAAAGGTACAGTAGGCTAAATGTCTAGATTACAGCTGACTGTTTCATGATTGTACATGACTGTTTCTCATGGGAAGATTTAACCCTTGTGTCGTCCTCCCGGGTCAAATTGACCCTGTTTGTTTTTACTGCTCCTTTGTTCTTTTCTTCCTTTCTTCCTTCCTTCCTTCCTTCATTCATTCATTCCTTCCTTCCTCTGTCCTTCCTTCCTTCCTTCCTTCTTTCCTCCCTCCCTTCCTTCCTTCCTTCCTTCTTTCCTCCCTCCCTTCCTTCCTTCCTTCCTTCCTTCCTTCCTCCCTTCCATCCTTCCTTCCTCCATCCCTTCCTTCCTTCCTTCCTTCTTTCCTTCCTCCCTCCCTTCCATCCTTCCTTCCTCCATCCTTTCCTTCCTCCTTTCCTTCCTTCTTCCTCCCTTCCTTCCTTCCTTCCTTCCTTCCTCCCTTGACTCAAGGACAACAGGAGGGTTAAGTGTAGTAAGGCAGAAGGATAACCCTTTGTAGGTCTGCTCAACCGTTCGTTAGAGATCGCTTTGTGTCATGATATCTGCTCAAAAACTAAATCTATTGAACCCATTTAACTTTTAGCTCAATCTTTACCACTTGTATGAGGAATGTAATGCACAGACAGACCATCAGATTGTGCTATGGTTGCTATAGATACAGGTTGTTCTATGGTTGCTATAGATACAGGTTGTGCTATGGTTGCTACAGATACAGGTTGTTCTATGGTTGCTATAGATACAGGTTGTTCTATGGTTGCTATAGATACAGGTTGTTCTATGGTTGCTACAGATACAGGTTGTTCTATGGTTGCTATAGATACAGGTTGTTCTATGGTTGCTATAGATACAGGTTGTTCTATGGTTGCTATAGATACAGGTTGTTCTATGGTTGCTATAGATACAGGTTGTTCTATGGTTGCTATAGATACAGGTTGTTCTATGGTTGCTATAGATACAGGTTGTTCTATGGTTGCTATAGAAACAGGTTGTGCTTTAGTGTATAAATGAAGAATAACACAAATCACTGCTGACATCAGAGATTCTGCTGGAGACATTTTTGAAGTTGACTTTCATTTTTTCATCTTGTACGTGAACAGAATGAGTCTCTAACATGTTTTATTAAAAGTTTAGAACAAATGAGGCGTGAATAAGTCTGTAGAGGCTGCAAAACATCACATTTAGGCTCAATGAGGAAATAAAATCCATGTTTTATGTTGTCATGGCCTCAAAGACGAAGGAAAAAGCAAAAAAAGGATTTTTTTAAACAGCATTTTTTTTGGTGTGACCTACAAAGGGTTAAACAGCTTAAGGTTTCAGTTCATAATCAATAAGCTCAAAAAAATCTGCTC
This sequence comes from Scomber japonicus, assembly GCF_027409825.1. Taxonomy (NCBI): domain Eukaryota; kingdom Metazoa; phylum Chordata; class Actinopteri; order Scombriformes; family Scombridae; genus Scomber; species Scomber japonicus. The sequence goes on along the minus strand of NC_070583.1, from coordinate 35,830,649 downwards.
CCTTTTTAATGACAAGTTGTGATGTACTGTCTCTTGTGTACTTTAACTAAGATGTTATTCCGGTTCTGCTGGTTGTTTTGCATTATTCTGTGCTGATGCTGCCATCAAATTGTTTCGCTTATGTAAGTCCTCATACATAAATAGACTCATTTTTCAGTGCCTTCTAAAACAACACAAACATTTTGTGCTCTATCAGCAGGACAGGAACACTTATTTTAGTTGATTCTGCTAAAGCCAATGTCATGGCAAGAATTTTCAATGACAACCTTTTTTTTTTTTTTTTTTAAATCTGTGCTTGGCAACTACAGCATGGATATAGTTAGGAAAAGATTGTGATTATGTCATATGAGTGGAAATATATATGAGTTAGAAAATAAATAGGCCTTTTCACCGCAGAAACTTACCTTACCCTACATACATTTGTATTCTAACTTTTTTTCTGTTCCTTGAGCTAAATTTTGGCAACCCTCAACAGCTTGTACTAAATCAAGTTCCAGGTACTTTTAAAGGAGGGGAAGGGCTGTCACCTGTTTTTGGTAAAGCATGTGTTGTCACAGCACTTAACAAAATAACTAGTTATGATGTGCTTTACAAATAAAAGTTAAAAGAGAGAACCAACTGAAAAGAAGACAATAACTTGGTTAAGTCTGGCTCAGAATTTGTATCAACATAGCACCAAAGCTAGGTTTAGGTTAACTTTACCTAGTGGCATCTGTTATTAGTTATTAACAATGACATACACCCCAAGTTAAGGAAGAGCAGAGTTGCTTATAACAGGTTCGACTTTGAGTAAATAACCCAACAGTAAAATAAAATAGAGGAAAATTGGTTTTGAAGGTACTTGTTCAGTGATATCTTTGCTTTTTGGTTTTGCTTTTAGTTGCGTTGTGATGTTCTCTTCAGGATTTGATGATTTTTAACAGTTTGATAAAGTGGGATAATCACATTGAAAGAGGAGACAGTGCATGTACATTAAACATTAACAACATAACAAGGTTGTTGTTGTTTTTTGGTCTTTCCATATTGCGGATGAATTTCACCACCTGAAGTTACCTAGTCTGAGATTCCTCTTCTGCTGACTTGTGCTCATTAGACTGGTTTGACAACTTCAAAGTCTTGGGAAAGATTATACTGTGTGCATATCTGTGGAGGGACACACCTTGTGCAGTCCCCTCCACAGCATTGCTTTCTCCACAGAGTCCACATTATGATGTTTGGATCTCAATCATTCTCATTCTCATAGTTCCTGGGGATATTGGTGTGCAGGAAAACATTTTAAGTCTCCATTTAATGCCACCACCACTGTTTGGTAAAGGAAATGGTTGGTGAAATTGTCCTCATGTTTCATTCTGGTACATCGTTCATGTACGGCGTTCATCTCTAGACATGACAGTCTACTACAATGTCATTCTTAACCCTACCATTAGATGGTGCCATAATCCTACAGATAATATTATGTAGATCTTTGTAGACACAGGTGTCCTAACTATCCCATAAAGGGCCGTGTGGCTGCAGGTTTTCATTCCAACCAAGCAGGAGCACACCAGGCTTGACTCATTTAATCAATTGATCTCAGCCTTCAGATAATTTATTGGTCAATTGCTCTTTATTGGCTGGAACAAAAACAAGCAGACACATAGTTTGGACATGCCTGTTATACAGAATAAATAATTCATCTTAAATAAATGTCTACTGCAGCTGTATGCCTTGTTGTCCTCCACTGGTTCTTCTACACACTATCCACCTGTCCATCCTGTGTTGATATTAGGATCCATCAGGAGAGAGCAGGGTCCCCTCAACCCAGCTGTGTGTCCATGCAGAGTGACCGCTCAAAGCCTGAACCTCTTTCATTCAACGATGGACCTCCTCGATCTGGAGAGAAGTAAGCTATTACTGACATTTAAATATTACAGTGTGTACACTTTAACATTTCCACACCCAGAGAAGGTTGTGATACACCTGAAACAAGGGTTAGCATCATGTTGTCCATCATGTCTTACTTTCAGGATCCATTCAGACTCTCCTGAACCCAGTTGTGTGTCCATGAAAAGTGATCGCTCAAAGCCTGAACCTCTTTCATTCAACGATGGACACTCTCCGCCTGCAGAGAAGTAAGCTCTTACTGACATTTAAACGTTACACTTTGTGCACTTTAATATTTACACACCCAGAGAAGGTTGTGATGCACCTGAAACAAGGGTTAGCATCATGTTGTCCATCATGTCTTACTTTCAGGATCCATTCAGACTCTACTGAACCCAGTTGTGTGTCCATGAAAAGTGACCGCTCAAAGCCTGAACCTCTTTCATTCAATGATGGACCTCCTCGATCTGGAGAGAAGTAAGCTGTTACTGACATTTAAATATTACAGTGTGTACACATTAACATTTACACACCCAGAGAAGGTTGTGATACACCTGAAACAAGGGTTAGCATCATATTGTCCATCATGTCTTACTTTCAGGATCCATTCAGACTCTCCTGTGTCCATGAAAAGTGATCGCTCACAGCCTGAACCTCTTTCATTCAACGATGGACACCCTCCATCTGAAAAGAGGTTGTGATAACCCAAAGAAGTTATTGTTCAGTTATCAGACTATCAGTTATGAAACAGAGACGTTTTCTTTGAGACTCAGAGATGCAGCTCTAGCACTGATTCATTGTCTTTTTTAAAAATATAACATACTACCATGACAGCAAAAATTTTCAATTCAATTCATTTTTATTTGTATAGCTCCAAATCTCAACAAAAGTTATCTCAAAGCACTTTGTCATAGGACAGGTATAGACTGTACTCTTTCATTTAAAGAGACCCGACATTCCCAGAATGAGCAAGCATTTTGCAACACTGGCAACTCCCTCCAGTAATCCCAATATGATTACCCTCTACTTTCTGGTACAGCTATACTTTAACTACCTCTATGTGAGTGTGTTAGTTACAATAACACATTATGAATCACATTTCCTCCACAGTAATCTTCAGGACAAGTCAGGGGTGGCCATTGATCCATCTGCCCAGGAGCCTCAACCAGACTTGAACTATATATTTATGGTATGTGAATGTACAACACCTTTTGTCTGCATATTGTTTAGTGTCAGATTTTCATTAAGTATGACATTCTGTTGCCAGTTACTTGAGGAGAAAATTGCTGCCTTTGTCAAGAGTGAGCTGAAGAGGATCCAGAGGTCTCTGAGTTCGGAGTATTTAGAGACCGGGATGGAGGATGAGGAGGTGGGGAACCGTAAGAAGGGAAAGTATACAAAGAGCAGCAGTGAAGCATTTCTAAAGATCACACTGTACTTCCTGAGGAAAATGAAGGAAAAGGAACTGGCTGATTCTCTGCAGAAAAGTAAGAGGCTTTAAAGGATGGTTTCACAATTATTCACGTGTGTCTTAAAATAACAGCCAGGAGTCCAAATGAACAATGTAACCTGTTTTTAAATGTAATCCTCCCTTTCTTACTGATCAGATGATCCCTTCATAATGCACTTACAATGTAAGTGATGGAGCACAAGATCCACAGTCCTCCTTCTGTGCAAAATTATCTGAAGTTAATAGTAAATTTCAGCTGGTCAAACGAGTCAAATCAAATAGATACCTTTCAACGTTAGTGTTTTTAGTACCAAAGTCTTTTTGTTACTATATTTCCACCACAGCTCAACAGGGAAATACTAAGAGAGAATTTGAACAGATTTCCAAGAAGACTGAACCATGAACTGACAATAAAAGTCACTCTCCTAAGCTTTGGCCTCAGACAGTTCTCTACACAAATAATATAAATAATGATAACCATGAATGAACATATCACTGTTTGTTTAATGAAGGATAGCAAATCATGACTGCTATTTTTCTTCACAGCAAAAAATTATGACTCCAATTGCATAATTGGACAGAAAAGAGTCCATCTCAAAAGACAGAAACTATTGTATAGTCTGATCCAGGCACTTGTGTGGACCTTTGGTCATGTGATTACAAGTGGCCCTACATGAAGGAGGAACCCTTTTTTTTTGAACATGACTTTGGAAACTAATACCTTTTGAGTTTAGATTATTCTGTCACGTATTCTGTTCCTAAAGTGTAACCTCCATGCTCAGTTGCGTTTGCTGCTTGTATATTAGTCCCTCCAAGAAATAGCGATTTTGCAATAATAATAATTAATGCAAATTGAAATCTCTGTAATATATGCCAGAGCTTGCAACTTTACTAAATTGCCACAAATGTTCTATATGAAATGTCCAAATCAACAGATTGATCACCAATTGGTTCATTTTATGTTGTGGTAACTTACATCATTGCAGTCTATTTATCAAGGATATAAATTAAACAAAGTACAGTATTTTCTTCTTTGTATAACTTTCAGCCCATGGTTCTCATGTTCAGAAAATAAAATGTATTTCTTTTTAATCGCAGTATTTTCCTTTGCTTGCAAATTTCCCCCCAAATGTCACAGTTTTACCACAATAACAGCCCATAAAAGATTACAAATTGATCACAATTTTGGAGAACAGCTGCTGAAAAATCAAGCAGTTTTAGTTTGTCACAAAAACACTCCTGGATGGACAAATCCTGGAGGTACTAAGTAGCACTCACTCATTGATGTTGTTATTTGTTCATTCAGAAACGTTTGCTGGCATCTGCAAGCAAAAACATAAATCCAATATGAAGGAGAAGTTTAAGTGTCTGTTTGAGGGGATCAAGAAAGCAGGAAACCCAACCCCTCTGAATCAGATCTACACACCGCTCTACATCACAGAGGGAGGGACCGCAGAGGTCAATGATGAACATGAAGTCAGACAAATTGAAACAGCATCCAGGAAACCAGAGAGACCAGAAATGGCAATCAGATGCCACGACATCTTTAAAGCATCACCTGGAAGAGATAAACCAATCAGAACAGTGATGACAAAGGGAGTGGCTGGCATTGGGAAAACAGTCTTAACACAGAAGTTCACTCTGGACTGGGCTGAAGACAAATCCAACCAGGACATAGACTTCACATTTCCATTCACTTTCAGAGAGCTGAATGTGCTGAAAAAGAAAAAGTACAGCTTAATGAAACTTCTTCATCACTTTTTTCCTGAAACCAAAGATGTAGGAAACTACAGCTACAACAAACCGCAGGTTGTGTTCATATTTGACGGTCTGGATGAGTGTCGACTTCCTCTAAACTTCCATCGCAATAAAAGCCTGACTGATGTTACAAAGTCAAGTACACTGGATGTGCTGCTGACAAACCTCATCAGAGGGAACCTGCTTCCCTCTGCTCACCTCTGGATAACCACACGACCTGCAGCAGCCAATCAGATCCCTCCTGAGTGCGTTGACAGGGTGACAGAGGTCAGAGGGTTCACTGATCCACACAAGGAGGAGTACTTCACTAAGAAATTCAGAGATAAGCAGCAGGCCAGCACCATCATCTCACATGTCAAGACATCACGAAGCCTCCACATCATGTGCCACATCCCAGTCTTCTGTTTGATCACTGCTACAGTTCTGGAGGATGTATTGAAAAGAAGAGAGGGTGGAGAGCTGCCCAAGACCCTGACTGAGATGTACATCCACTTCCTGGTGGTTCAGTCCAAAATGAAGAACATCAAGTATGATGGAGGAGCTGAGACAGATCCACACTGGAATCAGGACACCATGGAGATGATTGAGTCTTTGGGTAAACTGGCTTTTGAGCAGCTGCAGAAAGGCAACCTGATCTTCTATGAATCAGACCTGACAGAGTGTGGCATCGATATCAGAGCAGCCTCAGTGTACTCAGGAGTGTTCACACAGGTCTTTAAAGAGGAGAGAGGGCTGTACCAGGACAAGGTGTTCTGCTTCGTCCATCTGACCGTTCAGGAGTTTCTGGCTGCTCTTCATGTCCATCTGACATTCATCAACTCTGGAGTAAATCTGATGTCTGATGTGCAATCAAAATCTAAGTGGACTGAACTATTCAAGGACAAACTTTCAAACTTCTACCAAAGTGCTGTGGACAAGGCCCTACAGAGTCCAAATGGACACCTGGACTTGTTCCTCCGCTTCCTCCTGGGTCTTTCATTGGAATCTAATCAAGGGCTCCTAAGAGGTCTGTCAAAAGAGAAACAAAGTTCCTCACAAACCAACCAGAAAACAGTCCAGTACATTAAGAGGAAAATTAGTGAGGATCTGTCTTCAGAGAGAAGCATCAATCTGTTCCACTGTCTGAATGAACTGAATGATCATTCTCTAGTGGAGGAGATGCTACAGTCTGTGCGTTCAGGAAGGCTCTCCCCAGATAAACTATCTCCTGGTCACTGGTCGGCTCTGGTCTTCATCTTACTGTCATCAGAAAAAGATCTTAACGTGTTTGACCTGAAACAATACTTTGCTTCAGAGTACATCCTTCAGAGGCTGCTCCCAGTGCTCAAATCCTCCAAAAAAGCTCTGTAAGCACAAGGATAAAATATTTACAGCTAGATTTAGATATTAGAAAAACAAAAATAAATCAGCCGAAATATTTGATATACTACACTGATACCTTCTTCATTGTTGTGTTTTCCCCATTTTTGTTTCTCCAGGCTGAGTGAGTGTTTTCTATCAGAAAGAAGCTGTGAACATCTGGCAACAGTTTTCAGCTCTCAGTCCTGTTGTGTGGAAGAGCTCGACCTGAGTCACAACAACCTGCAGGACTTAGGAGTGATGCAGCTCTGTAGTGGACTGGAGAGCCCCCATTGTAGACTGGAAACTCTCAGGTTAGATCAAATTATGATGCTTGTAATGTTCATTTTTTAAATTTCAGTTTGAGCTACTGTTAAGTTGTCGTTATTATGACGTGTTTCTATTAATTAAATTACTGTAGGGGTACCCTCACTATGGGGGAACCCTAAAATGTAGGAGTGGAAGGGAGTTTGGTTATTTATATTTATGACTAATAATTATCATAATTATTAATAAGAAATCAAAGAATTATCAATTCTAGTTATTAATTTGGGGCACCATTCGGAAACCGGGGACAATGACCAAACTGTTATATCATAAAAAATTAAAAGGTGAAGGAGTAGAGTTCAAGCTCTGACTATTTTGACCAGCCACTCCACAACGCGGAATTTTCCCTCTCGGCAAGCAAGCTGGAAGAAGCTTCTAAAACAAGGATGGGAAAACTACGGCCCTTTGGGCTTTTTACTCGGCCTGTTGAATATCGGTACAGAATTGTCCAAATTATGAATGAGTAAATGTCCTGCAATAACTGGCGTTTCAGTTGATCCCACTAGATGGAACACTCCAGACACTTCTCCTTTCCCACAGCATTGAAACCCTCTGTAACAATGAGTGGACCAAAGAAAAGAAAAGTTGATAGTGAGTGCCGAGTGTTTAATAAGGAGTGGACAGCTAAATATTTTTTTGCCAAAGTCCGATCAAAGGCTGTATGTCTTATTTGCCAAGAAACCCTACAATATAAGTTGTCACTTTTCCACCAAGCATGCTAACTACACTAGCAGCCAGTCAAAACAAGAACGGATGACTATTGCTGAGAGGTTGGCAGACAATTTTCAGGCTCAGCAAAATACAAAATACTTCTCTCCAACAAACCGAGTCAAGCACTAAGGCAAGTTATTTACTGGCATTCAAATTAGCAAAGGCCAGAAAGCCTTTCTCCAAAGGGGAGTTTTTGAAAGAATGCATGGTAGAGACAGCTGGTCTCTTGTGTCCAGAGAGCAAAAACAAATTTGAAAAAATTAGTTGATCACACAGGACAGTGACTCGTCGTGTAGAACTAATTGACGAAGACTTAGCTAGCAAGTTAAACAAAGTTTAGAGTCATTTAATGGCTTTTACATGTAATTTATATTAGTTCACTCAAACATGTTCCATCCATCTGATGCGTCGTCTTCTCTCAGCCATTGGCGGCTCAGAAGGACAAAGCTGTGCTCTGTCTGTGCCACAGACAGGTGACAAGAGCAAAGAGAAAGCGAATGAGCCTTGCGTGCCTCTTTTTGAAGTTCCGGTGACATCAGCAGCTGGAAGTGATGTTGGGTGTCTCTCAGCCAATGAGGGACGAGAATCCAAAGGGGTTACCTAGGTTTTGATTTGGGTTGGTGTCTTGGTGAGTTTGCACTGGTTGAGGGGGCTGTCTGAATCCCCTAGTGGCGATAGAAAGAAATGCATGTAGGGATCTTAAACTTTAGCTTAGACACCCTCACAGTTGACTGACAGTACTGTCTTTCAAAGGCTGTAGCAGGCAACCAGATAACCTAAGGCATCAATTGGTACTAAACATGTAGTTTTTTGCATGCAGTATGTATGGGGGTTGATAAAAAATAGATATTTCTCTCAATATACCAAGACCTATGGGCATATTAGTCGAGATATGAAAGTGTACCTGTTTGTATCTTGATTATTAATTGCTAAGCCTCCGTTCTACACATTACATTTCCTCTAGATGTTTTTTAACCCCCAACCTTTGCTCTTCACTAACTGGCATTTCTCTAACAAGGCATATACAGTACACCTTGTTATCAAAAAGTGAACAATAAAATCCTAATATATGATTAAAAAAAAAAATTGAATTATAATTGTCATACAGTAATTGTATTAGCTAGTATTAAATAAATAAACAGTTTGACCTAATGACGGCACCAGATAAAGGTGCAAAAATAGGTCAAAAATGTTCCCAAAAGTTATTATGATACCATGAATGTTTCTACGAAATCCAATGGCAATCCATCCAGTAGAGAGATATTTCACTAAAGGCCAAAAATGTCATCAAAAGGATTTTATGTCTAGAGGCAGGCTTCATATACAGTGGTGGAAGAAGTATTCAGACCCTTTACTTAAATCCTTAATGAAGTTAAAGTATTACAGTAAAAGTACTGCAGTATTATGAGTGATGTAGTATGCAGTATTACAGTAAAAGTACTGCAGTATCATGAGTGATGTAGTATGCAGTATTACAGTAAAAGTACTGCAGTATTATGAGTGATGTAGTATGCAGTATTACAGTAAAAGTACTGCAGTATTATGAGTGATGTAGTATGCAGTATTACAGTAAAAGTACTGCAGTGTTATGAGTGATGTAGTATGCAGTATTACAGTAAAAGTACTGCAGTATTATAGTGATGTAGTATGCAGTATTACAGTAAAAGTACTGCAGTATTATAGTGATGTAGTATGCAGTATTACAGTAAAAGTACTGCAGTATTATAGTGATGTAGTATGCAGTATTACAGTAAAAGTAGTGGTTTGGTCCCTCTGACTGATATATTATTATATATGACATCATTAGATTATTAATATATAAGCAGCATGTTACTTAGGGCAGAATAAAATATGCAAATAATTTTCTTCCTTCATTTTCACTTCCTCAGGTTGGTTGATTGTAATCTGTCAGAAGGGAGCTGTGGAGGTCTGGTTTCAGTCCTCAGCTCCTGCTCCTCCCGTCTGAGAGAGCTGGACCTGAGTTTCAACAATCTGAGGGATTCAGGAGTGAAGCAGCTTTCTGTTGGACTAACGAGTCAGCACTCTAGACTGAAAACTCTAAGGTTGTATAACTACAATATTACCTGTTGATTTTTTGTGTAGCATGGATTTACTTGCCACAGTATAAACAATGATAAAAAAATGTTTTTTTAGGCTGAGCTACTGTGATCTTTCAGCGAAGAGCTGTGGGGCTCTTGCTTCAGTTCTCATGTCCAACTCCTCTGCTCTGAGAGCACTTGATCTGAGTAACAACGATCTTCAGGATTCAGGAGTGAAGTTGCTCTCTGATGGACTAAGCAGTCCTGACTGTCGACTGAAAACTCTCAGGTCAGGATCTATCTATCTATATATCTATATATATAATATGAGATGGATAGACTGTTATCTGAATTGGAACCATGTTTCTCCCTTTAAGTACATGGGCATTAATATGCATACATGCTTTTTGTGTTTGTAGTCTATCAGGCTGTCAGGTAACAGAGGAAGGCTGTGCTTCACTGGCCTCAGCTCTGAGCCTCAATCCCTCCCATCTGAGAGAGCTGGACCTGAGCTACAATAATCTAGGATACTCAGGGAAGATGCTGCTCTCTTCTCACCTGGTGCATCCAAAGTGCAGTCTGAAAACTCTCAGGTATGCAGAGATCTAGGAGGCATCAGGTTTGAGACCCATAATCTAAGTTAAACTCCAGTCTGTGTAGTTTCAACTTTTCATGGTGGACTAGAATGTTTTTTAGTCATACACTGAGGGTTGTTTTAACAGGTGTAATTTATTTGGCAAATAACAGAAATAAAGACATAAATAGACAAAGTAGTAGTAGTACGTATTTGTTTATTGGGACCATGTGTTAAACATAGATGTTACCATTTTCCATAGTTAGCTCATAGTTAATTTTCATCTGCAATATTAAAACATAAAACATGACAGCACAATAACAAACAATACAAACCAAAAACACAGGACACATACAGAATACAAAGCTACACACAATAGTACATCACATACAATGTAGGGTCAGTTTTTAGAGAGCTGAGAAGCTTTTAGCAGACTGTGATTTGGTTTTAAATGTGCTGATGGAACAGGAGGAACAGTGAGGAAAACCTCTTCCACTGTTCATATATTATGGACACCTTACTGCTGTTTAACACATACTTGAAAAATGTTGAACCTGTCCTTTAAGGCTCATGTTTGTGTAATGAAACAGAAATTGTTGGTCTGACATTGTTTCCCCCTCATTTCAGGATGGACAACGGAGGAGTCAACAGGCTGAAACCAGGTCTGACGAAGTGTAAGTTTTTTTTTGATTTGTGAAAACACAACTTTCATTGGAAAGCCCCACCTCAAAACAGTGATATCATTCATTCAAACCTCAAAGTTTTTTTTTTCTCCATCAGATGCCTGCGATCTCACACTGGACCAAAATACAGACCAATTCTACCTGTCTGTGTCAAGAGACAACAAAAAGGTGGCATGGACGTCAAGTAAATTAGCTAATATACGCGATCCGGAGAGATTCAGCTTCTGGGAACAGGTGCTTTGTAGTAATGGTCTCACTGGTCGCTGTTACTGGGTGGTTGACTGGCAAGGATCTGTTACTGTCGGAGTAACTTACAAAAGCATTCAAAGGAAAGGTGAAGTTGACTCACGGCTCGGAAAGAATAATGGGTCGTGGAGCCTTAGCTGCTCTAGAAAGAAATCTTCTACCTGGAACAACAGAGAAACAGATTATTACACTGCCTGGCACAATAACAGAACAGAGACACAAATATCTTCCTCCACTGTCTCTAATAGAGTTGGAGTGTATCTGGACTATGGTGCAGGCACGCTGTCCTTCTTCAGACTGTGGTGTAGTAGACGGACCCACATCCACACCTTCTACTGCACATTCACTGAACCCCTCTACCCTGCATTCATGTTGCTTCCAAGTGGGCTTCGGTGTTGTTCAGCCTTTTTGTGTGAGCTGTAGGAAAGAGTTGCTTCTGTATGTGAACCAAAAACTGGGTTTTTTCACCATCCGATGCTGGGGGTGTGACAAAGTGAGTGAGACCACACACCGTTTGTCCCCTTTACAGTTTTTATTTCTTTCCATACTTGTTTGTTTTAGTTGGTATCATTGCTTCCACTTATTATCCCAGGGTTGATATATTTACAGCTATACAAGAACATTATATATTATTTGTTTGTTCTTTGATAGAAGGACTGCTCAAGCACTTTTATTTTGTATATAGTATGAATTAGTTTATGTTCACGTTTCACTTTTTTATTAGATATTTTAAAAGTTGCATTCAAATGTGGTAAATACTTTGCAATATATTCTTAATGTGTTATTTTGAAAATGATCAATGATTTTGATAATTATGTAAAAATAAACCTTAATGTGTAGCAGGATTATTATAGTTTTGAAATGTTCATTTATTTAGTTTTTAATTTAGTTTTTCAGTTTGCTTTTTTATTTCAGTTTAGTTTCAGTTAGTGCAACAAGTGATTTAGTAGTCTTAGTTTTAGTTTTTCAGGCATTAGGAGGAAAGAATTGATTAATAGAAGCTGTAAAGGATAAACTAATGCTGACACTGAGGTAAGGTTTGCTGTCTCCTGCTTCTCAGTGAGAGCTTCCATAGTTGACTTTCACATTAGTGGGATTTTTCCCTTTTTAGCTTTTATCCCACAAGTGCTCCCATGACTCTTCATCATCACACTTTTATTTTTATCTACTGCAGGGTTCGAGTCTAAATATTCCCATATTGTGCTGTGTGTTGTTTTCTATCTAGAAAATTGTAAAATGCATGTCAAGCAGCTATCTGGTCTGCTGCCACCTACTGGTACTAGCCTATTATCTCAAGAAGTCAAAGTAAAAATAGAGGGAGGAAACTAAAACTAAGCTGATTTTATTTGCAATTCAGTTTAATTGTAGTTAGTTTTACATTGTTCATCGTAACCCTGTTAAACCTATATATGGGTACATATTTTACATTTATGATGTGCATATATGTCTGTATTATCTCATCTCATGATTTTTTGGGAGTTTTTTTCAATATTTTCAATTTATATCATCCTCTGGGTCATATGATTGCTTCCCATTGGCTGTTGCTACTATATACATGAGTCCACATCTCTGTTGTGTTTTAAAGCCCTGATGGAGACGTATAGTGGTCGAAACATGTTGGATTTTTTAAAAACAATAATGACTTTTTAACATTCCCTTCCTCACTGCTACATTCTCTTATATTTGCCTAGATTGTCTTGTTTTAAGCACATGCTTTCCAGGAGCTTCCTTTATTTTACTTAGTTAAATGTTTGGTTTAGTATCGTATCAGTATTTGGTGGAGCTGTTAACAACTCATAGACATCTGAAATGTGAGCCGACTACACACTGCTGACTGGTTTCATCTTTAACAATGTGTTGTATTTTAAAAGCTTGTTATATTATCCATTGTGTCAAATCTGCATCTGAAAAGTAACTAAAGCTGTTAAATAAATGTAGTGGAGTAGAAAGTACTTCACATGGAAATACTACAGTAAAGTACTAGTACCTCAAACTGTACTACAGTCAAGTACTAGTACCTCAAACTGTACTACAGTCAAGTAGAAGTACCTCAAACTGTACTACAGTAGAGTACAAGTACCTCCAACTGTACTACAGTAGAGTACAAGTACCTCCAACTGTACTGCAGTAAAGTACAAGTACCTCCAACTGTACCGCAGTAAAGTACTAGTACCTCAAACTGTACCGCAGTAAAGTACAAGTACCTCAAACTGTACTACAGTAATTGTACTTTATTTTCCACCTCTTAATGTATTTATATGTATTTTATATTATATTATTTATTATAATAATTAAAAGCCGTCCTCGTATCTCCAACAGCAGTTTATATCAAAAATGTCACTTTGAACAAAACAGAAATTTAATATAAACGTTCTAAAAATCTCACATCAAGTTTTTATAAAATCACAACACAACAAGCATCAGTTTCTCTCCAAGTCTTTACATGAATAAAGCTAAATAACATCTACCTATCATCTGAAACACAAACACACACAGGAGAAGGTAAGACTGCAGCAGTTTGATGAGTTACCCTAACCCTGGGCCTTGGTACCTATGTTCCCGGGTCCTATGTTCCCCGATCGCGGCTAACTCGGTTGCTAGCTCGGCGGCTAACTCGGTTGCTAGCTCAGCGGCTAACTCGGCTGCTAGCTCGGCGGCTAACTCAGCTAACTGGCTAACTGTAGACGGGATTATCCCTATGTTCCCCGGTCACATACAAAGCGGGGAACATAGGGATGATCCCGTCTACAGTTAGCCAGTTAGCTAGCAGCCGAGCTAGCAGCCGAGCTAGCGCCGAGTTAGCCGCCGAGCTAACAAAGGAGTTAGCCGCTGAGCTAGCAGCCGAGTTAGCCGTCGAGCTAACAGCGGAGTTTGCCGCCATCGAGGAACATAGGACCTGGGGAACATAGGGATGATCCCACCCTGACATACAGCCGGTGAAGGTAAGAACAGAGGATTTCTGATTATCGGGTAAATACTGACTCTGGAGTAGTGAGATGTTTTAATCCCTGAGATTCTCAAACAGTCACGGCAACTTTAGACTCCCAAACATTTCGAATACATGTATATAATAAACTCTGATGAGATGATTAAACTCTAACCCTCCTGTTCTGGATTCAGTTATTAGCTGTAATCTGCAGTTTTCTTATAAAACGACCTACAGTTTGGAGGAATGATGCATTTACTGAACACAACGTACCATTTTATGTTGAAAAACAGAGATCAAAAAACTCGTCTGAAATGAAATCATTTTTTTTAGCTTCTTTGTCGTATCACTACTAGACCATAAAACAGCACAATAATGAAACACTGCTGGTTGAGTAGTAATCCTCCTTTACAACCACGACACTGTCAACTATCATCATCATCGATCAATCACTTGGAGACACATCGACGCCTCTCTGTTGGAGCAAAAGTCCACAACTTGTAGTTACCGTCACATACGATGAAGAAAAGCTGTAAATCGTCACATTTGAGAAGCTGAAACTGGATATTTGAGCTTTTAGTGTTTCCAGTGTTTTACTAAATCGATTGCAGCGTTGAAACACATTTCTCCCACGACGACGGTGCAAATACACAAATGTCACAACTAAATTTTGTTTTTTGTCAGCTTCATACTGTCACATGATTTTTCAGATGTGATTTTTTTTCTTGTGACCACCAAATTGATCCCACCGGTTTAGGCACTTATAAACTCGTCTTGTACCGTAAGTAGCCACAAAAAAAAAAAAAAAAAAAAAAAAATCCATCCGATATGAAAAAGTAACAGGGAGCAAACAGACACTTTCTGTCTATTATAATTAAACACATAAACTCAACGGCCTCTTTATTAGATAAACCTGTGCAATCTCATTCAGTCCAATACAACTATATACTTTATGTTTATTACTGAGGTCATAGTAGGTGATGGTGGTGTATTAAAGGTGCTTTATATTGAATTGTGTTCCTAATATTTTGTCCACTCCACTAAAATACATGAGGAGGGCAAAAAAGGAACCCCAGTCAATATAATGCACCTTAATACACCACCACCACTAAATTAAAAGGGCTAAGCAATGGATATCATAATATCGTCGTTTCCTGGTTTTAAAGGCTGAATTACAATAAAAACTCCTCTAGCTGCTCCTACTTAGTCATTATATCCACTTTACTGATGATTATTTATCGTAAATCTCATTGTGTAAATATTCTGTGAAAGCACAACAATAATCGCCCGTACAAGATTATCGTAATATCGATAACGTGGTTATAAATATTGTGATATTTGATTGTGTCCATATCGCCCAGCCCTAACGCATATAGTGATAAATAGTGATGAATTGAAAAGTGTTCCTAAGACATATATATGTGTTAGGGCTGGACAATATATTGATATTATATCGATATTGTGATATGAGACTAGATATCGTCTTAGATTTTGGATATCGTAATATCGCGATATGTCATCATCAGAGTTCCTGGTTTTAAAGCTGCATTACAGTAACATATATAATTTTCTGAACTGTTCTAGCTGTTCTGTTTTGTACTTTTTACCCACTTTGTCATTATATCCACATTACTGATGATTATTTATCAAATATTTTATAGTGTAAATATTTTGTGGAAGCATCAACAGTCATATATATATATTATCGCAATGTCGAGGTATTTGGTCTAAAATATTGTGATATTTGATTTTATCCACATCACTCAGCCCTAATATGCATTGTATATATAAATGGGTTGGAAAATATTAGGAACAGTTTTCAATATAATACACCTCCACCTTTTACGATGATCCCAATAATAATAAACATAAAGTAGAATTATCACATTTCAGACGATGTCAAAATGTAGAAGCTTCTTGAAAGTAGAAATTAAGGCAGAGCTGTTGTATTGGATTAAGTTAGATTGTGCAGGTGTTTCCAATGAAGTGCTCGCTGAGTGTAGATTATAAGCAAAAACACACAAATCTTATTTACACATAGTCAGAGTCAGCTAGACGTCATCACACCCCATAATTAACAGAGCAAAAAACAGAGTCTTCTTTGTTGGTAATTTGGTAATGTAGCGTAAACTGTTTCCTTTGATTCCAACAGGAGTTTTACTCTCTTGTTCCAGTGTTTAAAGTCTTAACGTCAGCTGATGCTCACTTCCTCCTCTTTTTCCAGTTAGCGCTGCTCCAGAAAACATCCGAGTTTCAGGTGTGGTGAGGTAGAGTCCAATCACATCGGTCGCTGCCGGATAATCCCCGTCTCGCTGCTTTTGTTGCTGCTTCTGACGTCGCTGTTTACCGACAGCAAGGGAGCAAGCTCTGAAAATAAATACATCAATAATCAATTAGCATGTTGTCGGAATTATTTACTGTTTCTGTGGTTATTAAGACACGTTTATCTATATTTAACCCTTTAATCCTCCTGATACCTGAGGCTTTTGTTGAGTATACATTTTTAATTTCTCCTAGATATTTGGGATTAGTAGAACCTGATAAGTACAAAAACTAAACATCATCTTTGAACAGGAAGTATTTTTCCTCATATGGAGATAATGGGTTTATTTTACTGTATAACAATTAATTCACCAGTGTATAAAACTATTTACTTCCTTACATTTACACCAATGATAATAAAATCCCAACATCCTCAAACGTCCTGTGTCGTAGCTTGTTGATAAAATTAGTAACATTTTTATCAAACTACAAACATTATTAAACATAAATAATAAAGTTTCAACCATAAAAATGTGATAAGGTTTTGTACCTGGTCCACTTTTGATTGATTTCACCGAGACGCTGCCATCTGGTTTCTACACTGATTGATGTAATGCGCTTTTTCTGCCACTAGATGGCACTACTGAACCAGCGCTGTAGGGGTCAACCATGACGAGGAGCCTCCGATGTTAAACTGAACTCTTTAATTATACGATGTGCTGCCAAATATTCCTGCCTGCATTCTTTCTGGGGAACAGTCAGTCAACATGCTCAGGAAACAGGTTAGTTGGGTAGAAATAATTGTCTCCTCTGCTGCTTTGTTGGCCTCCACCCTTTTTCTCCACCTCTGACTCTCTGCTTCCTGTCACTTCTCATCATCCTCTTTGAAACAATGAGCCCAAAACTCCACGGAGGACACATCTCAATCCAGTGTCCGACTGATACACACATATATTCTGCATGTTTCCAGGTTTATATTCTGAGTCTCTACTGGAATATATTTGTATGATTTACAGTTAAAAACTCCTTATTTATCTTCTACTGGTCCTTTATGCTGCCGCTCAGTTCAGGTAACGACTCTATTATCGTGCAAAAACATGTAGGCTATGACAAGTTTGAACTCTATAAAAATATAAAGTCAACCAACATCTTTGAGAAACTTGAACTGTAGATAAAATAAAAACCTCACCTTTCATCTCAGTCTCCACCCTGCTGCAGTTGTCCGTCGATGAGTTGGGGCTGTTGCGGCTGTTCGTAGCCGCTCCGGCGTCGTCCGCTGCCGGGCTTCCGCCGGCCGGGTCGCCGGCAGCGTCGCCTCCGCTCTTTTTACCTCGGTCCGGTTTCGCCGCAGGTTTGGTCCCGTCCACGTTGTCCATCTTCACCAGACACAGAGTCTGTAGCAGACCGATGGCGTCGAAGTTGTCTCCGGAGCATTCGCCTCTTCTCCTCAGCAACTCAAGCACCTGCAGTCAGAACACATTAAAAACATTAAGGTACATTTTTAGTCATGAATTTTATAAACCTTTTCCAGAATATTTTCTTAGGGGCCTGGCACAGTCTACTGCACTAACCCGTAGGGCTCATATATATATTTATATGTTATTTATGTATATGTGTATATGTGCAAAATACCCTGGCTCTTTACTCTATTCAGAGCAATACTCTAGTGCAATACTCTCTAACACTTTATCCAGCTGTTCTACATGGTCGCCCATAAACTTGGAATAATTTTGTTTTCAGACACATTCCTCATTTTATTTTCTATTTATACACATCAGTAATCACCTTTGACCAAGTATAATAAGATTGATCAATACAATTTTGAGAATATATACACTTTATCTATCAAGAATACATCACATTGTCACAATCACTTCATGGAAGGAGGTAAAAAATATGTTATTCCAACTTCACTGGTGACCGTGTATTTCTTTTAGTCTTTTTTTTATTTTATCTTATGGTGTAACTATAGTATTAGTATATTATTGTGTATAGTATTATATTTTTATTTCCCCGCTGGTCATTTATTGCCTCCTCTGATGTTGTGTAGGAATAAATGTTGTTGCTTGTTTATTTATGTAAATTCGGGTCTGTAGAAACTGAATTGCCCTTCAGGGATAAATAAAGCTGAATCTGAATCCTATTTCCATGACTTAATTGAAGCTTAACAAAAGTAGGCCCACGTAGCGACTATAGGGCACAGGGCCAGGTTTTGTACAGTGTAGGCGTAGAAAGCATGTGAAATGTTGGCGGGACAATCTAATGTCACAGCTGTAACATGTGGATTCATTGAATAAGTAGAGTAATATACAGCAGGTGAGATAGTCATTCGTAAACTCTGATTTTTTTGGGTGATCTACACCTTTACAAATAAATGCCCCTTCTCTCATGTTGCAAACGTCAGAAGTTTTGCTGCAGATCTTCCATCCAGCACGACTAGGGTCTGCCTCTGTCATCCGAAAGCCACACGATATTAAAAACACACTACTACACACTGCTTACTTCCCTCTCTCTCTTGAGACTTTCCCGCTGCCAACTAGCAGCACTTGTACTCGTGTATCATGTGACACATCAAGTGAGTCTCGTTCATGTCTTGCCTGTCTTATCAGATCGGGCCGTCCCTAATTCCAAAGCATTTCCAGGCTTCTAATTTTATAACATTTCCAGGAATTTCATGACCGTGGGAACCCTGCATGTTTATATTATTACTGTTTTCACTGATCAGAGATGTGTGCCGCTAACAAAATCCTTCTCCTCACTTTCAAAGCTCTTAATGGTCAGACTCCATCATATCTTAACCCTCCTGTTGTCCTCTCTCGAGTACTGGAGTCCAGGCTCCGATCCGATACCACGTAATTGATTAGAAATAGCAATCTATTTACTGGTTAGCTCCGTTAGCTCTGATACAGTTCTTCTTCACTGCTCTTAAAAAAGTTGTGCTATGCTGACATCGGCAGCTGCTGTTGTAGAGGGGCGAAGAAGAACTGATCACCTGTAACAAGG